>NW_028256828.1:0-130000 GCF_048593485.1 Apis florea | reverse complement strand
GTTTCACGCTTACAAAACTCAGAAACTTTGAAAATAATGTCAAACTCGGACTAACGCCGAAAATAGTTCGATCCGAGATCACGTTTTTATTTCAGATAAAAACCTAATTATTTGATAGTATATTATTCTACATTTTATAAGATTATACTTAATAGGAGAATTATAAGAAATCTATTCATGAAGCGATATTTTAAAAAAAATCAAACGTAAATAAATATTGTTGTTCGAATTGCTGCAAAGTCTATATTGTTGTTTTGTATGATATTTTAATAATTACCAAGATGCATCTTCGATTTGTCAAATATCATGATAAAATATCGTTTCATGTTTTTCATCTTTCTTATTTCGTTGAGAGAAACCCAATAACGTGCTCTCACACTATTATTCTTATTTTTCATCTTCTTTTATTACATTTTTATTTTTATCACTATTTCCCCTCTCTCTATCGTCAATTTCTTAATGAATAAAAATAATTTCGTTATTTAATAATGAAAAATCAAACTCATCTCTACTTGAAACCAATTTCATTACCATTCATTCATTTATATTTCATTCATTTACATTTCATTCATTTACATTATATGTAAAGAGCTTATGAATCTATTCGTGAAGCGATATTTTAAAAAATCAAACATAAATAAATATTGTCGCCATTCGAATTATCGCATCGATCCAAGTGGTGCTCGAGAGTCACCTTTGGAGTTATCGCATCGAACCGAGATGATTGAGAGTCACAAGCACAAAGGATTAAAATAACTGATGATCTTGTATTTAAGGGTTTAGAAAGTTGTTTGAAGTTCATGTTCTTCATTCTTTTATTATAATATCTGTCATTTCGAGATAGGTATATATTCATGAAAATTGAAGTTTTCGTTAATGATATATCCTCATTAGACAAAATCCTTAAAAAGCATATAGACTTTTTAAAAGTTGAAAAATTTACTTAAAATATCATATCCTGAAATTATAAAATGCTAAACAGAAATTTTAATTGAAAAGAATAAAATGTCCCTGATTAATAATGATTGATTGATGAATTAAAGTTATGTGCGTCTTACAAAAATTTTTCAACGAATAAAAATTAGCTATTTATAAATAACTTATATCGTGATAAAAAAGAAAAAAGAATATCCCACAATTACAAGTATATTCTCATCCTCAACCTTACTACAATCTAATTTTGATTAGAATTGATTTAAATCTAAACTAAATTAATAACATTAATCCCAACTAAAGACACTTTTTCATCACCATACGAATTTCCAATTAAAGATCCAGTCAAGAGTCTCTCCTAGTCGCAACCCTTTCATCGCAGGGGCATGAAATTTTCATGAAAAAAATGGATACGATAAACCGTCTGACGATCGTGCGACGTGACATGCAAAAGCCGGAAAATTGATCTCCTATTACATAATTTTCACGCGTTACGCGGCCGTTGTAAAGCACCGTGAAATTTTAACTCGTCGTTTAATAAACGATATTTACGATCACGAGCTCCGTGTGTACGAAAATTTCACGAGTCGAAACCACGTTTCATCGCGAACGTCCTCGGAATTAATACCTTCGCCCTCCGTTATTTATTATTCCTTTCTTCTGCGTTATTTATTTCTTACGAGAATCTAGATATTTATTATCGTCGCAACGAAACGAAACCTCGTTAAATTTTCCAACTCGTATTTAAAAATATAAATTTTCGATACAATTTTATCTTTTCGTTCATTTCATAATTATATTTATTTCATTTTTCTATACTGACTCTCGTTTTAATCCCTTTAGATGTGCAACAATTTTATAATGTTTATTTATGTATTCCATCATATCTTGTATATCTTGTGTAATTTTAAACACAAATTACGCTGCCTATAAATTCAAGAATTTATAGTATTTATAATTTATTATTTATATTACATCGTAAATGCGCATTTACAATGTAATATAAATAATACAATTCACAGTATATCATATAACATACTGTGCAATAATTTGAGTATTAAAACGAGGCATTTATTATATAAAAATAACGTGGCAATTAAATTAATCAACTAAAATCCGACTCACCGTGCTCAATCGTGATAACATCATTTCATTTCGACTCGATAAAATATTCATTATTTCAATTTCAACATGCACAAATTTTTTTTTTTTTTTCTCCATGTATCTCCTACGGATGAACTCCTCCGAAATTTCCAAACTCTGAATATAAAACGCCAAATTATCCATATCCACTCTTTCCACGCGTTTACCACGATTTGGTCATTTAGTGAAGAAAGAGAGAGAGAGCAAGAGTCGAACGAACGAGTGACGAAAACGGCTCCTCAAAATGCATAGAATTACTTTGCATGGTAAACACGCGGAGGAAGTGGCCAGGTCTTTTTCAACCGTCCCTCCACAACCCTTACGGCGAATTTCGTGAGCGCTGTTAATTTTAAACCGTGTCGTTTCGCGAAAACCGAGCGGGATGTCGTTAACGCATGCACCGGTGATTTCAATTTTACGAAACTTTCGCGGATGTAACTTTTTGCCCTGCCGCCCTCTCCCCCCCCCCCCATTCCCTTCGCCTAGTAATTTGATAATCCCTTAATGGCAGCGCGTAAAATCGACCGAGACGTGGAGTGGGAAGGGTGGTTGACAAGAAAAAGAGGAAGGAAAATATAGAGTCGCCAGCCAAGCTGACGTGATACGATTAAAACATGATTATTCGAAAAATCGGCAGAATTTTTTCCTCCTATCTTGAAGATTTTAGAAAGAGATTAAAAATACCAAGTGTCACATATAATTAAATAAATATCTTTAACTTCTTCGATTCAAAAAATTCCATAATTAAAAATTCTAACATTTTCACTTCTCTCCTCCACGTTCACGTACGTGAGAGAATAATACAAATTGAAAAATTCGAATCGATCGTCGCGCCCCTTATTTTCTTCAATATCGAATCGATCGAGTTAGTCGACACGACTTCGATCAGAAACGGAATCTCGATACCGGCGATATCATCAACAATTTAACCGGTTCGTGCATCAAGAACGGTCAACCCTGGAGGCCACAGGTGCACCGGATCTTGCCGATGACTTACTGATCATAGCTTGATTTATATTCAATAACCAAGGGTGGGAGGGAGGGGGTCGAATTACTCGCCGCGGCTGTGTGCAATCAGTTTCCAATGTAAACACGCGCCCATACAGGGAAGCGTATTCGCGTGTTCGTGCATCGAGGAACACGGACACACAAACGGGTCGGCAAACGCGGTGATTGCCTCCACGCGCCAAGGGGTAGCTTCCGGTTTGCGCGCTCCACTTGGCCGATACCTAAGAACGGTGTGGGCTACTGTGACAGTTCCGTGATGTTTGATGGACGTTATTGCTTGCCTTGGCCTGGTCGCTGTACTCCACAGGATATACATATGTATAGCATCACTCGTAATTATGCGCCGTGGTATAGTCTGACTGTGAGGGAAAGGAGTAGGGCAAGCTCTTGATAATTAAGTTTGGCATTATTGTAGATCGAGCTTTCGAGCGTTTGATCGTTTGAAAAGTGGGTTGGGGTAATCGTTTAAAGTAAGCTTGGAGAATTATTATGTTAATAGAAAGTAATAGATGAATAATACTGTTACAAATTTTATTAACGAGATACAGAATTAATATATTTATAGAATGGTAATCTTTGAAAAGTCGATTCTAGAATATAATAATGAAAGAGAAACAAATTTATAAGATTTTTTTCTTTAAATATATATAATATATAATTTTAATTTTCGATTTTAATAATTTTATTGCAATTACTTATTAACGAATAATTATACCTATTCGTAGGCATAAAAATTATATTATTTTCTTTAAATGATTAGGAATTTTTTTATTGAATCAATTTATTGAATATAATTTTATTCAATTGATAATAACTAACGAATATTTTATAATATCCCATATTTTATTTCACTTCGATTGCTACGAATGATATTTTAATCTACAGATATCTGTTTTTCAAATTATTAATATTATTAAAATTGTTAGTGAATTTAATTTCAACATATCAATTAAAATTTTTTTAATTATTCAAAAGACAAATGCAATTCACCCAAAACTGAATATCTATAATCCATCGAACAATGAAACGAATTTTCAGTTTTCAATTATATCCTCTGAATATAGAAAGGAACTCGAAACTACACGAAAACTGATATAAAAAGAAAAAAAATTTCATCAAATTTCATAATCCAATGGAAATCGAGATTGAATTTGAAATTGATCGTGAGATCAGAAAAGGCAAACGAGACTTGGCGGAAAATTCGATTAACAATTTCCATCTGTGCGTTTTAAAAATTGTGCGATTTAATCTGTCTTTTTCTCTCCTCCGCCAATATTTTTACAACTTTTGAAACGTTCGAAAAGACCGCCGCAGCATTGATTGAAAACACTCTCGAAAACAAAGAGCAACGGTAGTATACTGTTTGCGAGCAAAAGCTGCTGTTTAATTAATCAGGAGGCAACAACAATCGACTGTGCATAGTTTCGCATTTTCAGGAACAGACTCTGTGCGTCTGACGTGCATGCAAATTGAAAAGCCCTTTACCCGTGATCGTGTTTCGCCATTGTATTAGAGAAGAAGCTCTTGTGCACCGTCTTCAGCTTCAAGGGACGAAACTTGAAGATAAATTTTGACAGTGACTCATATAAAGGAAATAGAGTGTCGTGCGTGGAATAAATAGGAGAGGGGAAGACAAAATTTACATTTTGCTCCCGATAATATTGTTCGTTATATACATGTAATAATAACTTTCGTAATGTATCGCGATCGTTTTATATCCTCCTATCGTGGAATGATTAATTTCAATAATCAATAATAACATTGGAAATATAAATTTTCGCGAAATATAAATAATAATAATAAATGTATAATTTTACTTTCAGGATCAAGGATCGAATTATACATATACGACGACAATATTATTAATTTTCGTTTAATTATTAGCGATTGTACGACGAGTTTAATTTACCAATTTTCATTTTGAAGAAACTGTATTCGAGAATTTTATACGTTCGATACGATTCGCTCGAAAATCGATCGAGAAAGATAGGGCCAATATTTTCACGCGAGGGATCGAGCAAGGAGAGAGGAAAAAATGAAATCTTGGCCACTGCATTTCCAGAAACACTTGGATAAATAGCGCGACCCAGGCGATCGTACATCACTCACCGCGATAAGGGGAAGTTCAGGCTTGGCTATGCATTATTTCGCGATGCGAGAGGGCGAGAAGAATAGGGTGCCGGTCCATTAACATATTCATACTTAATATTCCGCTCGCAGCGCGACAACGTCCGCCGTGCCCGGATTTATATTGGCCTAATATACGCGATTACTTTCTCCCTCGTGTCAAGATCGACCGGAAGTCACGATTGATTGCAACTTCCACGAGAGGATCTCGTGGCATCCTCCTTAGTTTGCAGATACGAAGTCGTGTAAATACACGTCGCGTGGATGCGTGTTCTGTCTTCTGAGAATGGAAGTGGTTGGGAAAAGGACGACGTTGTATCTGATCATAATTTTTTTATATTAAAATTCTATTCAGATTCGTATGTTTATTTTTTCTTAGAATAAATTAGAACAAGTAAAAATCAGATAATTAAAGTCCATTAATCTGAATAATGATCGTGAGATGATGTATAAGATGAATAATTTTAAAATTTATGTTAAACACGAAGATTGTGTTTAGTTTGAGTAAAAAATTTAACAAAATTTCTGACGTTTGACACGGATTTCTTCTTTAATTTAAAAAGGGCCAATTTTATATATTCATTCTATCGTATCTTAAACTACAACACCTCGTAAATCTTGCAACGAAAGCTCGAACACCCCTGATATATAATTATCATAATCAATAACTCATTCTAGACTTCCTATCTCTTTCACCCTAACTCTAAGGAAACATTTTTCTTCCTCCGAAGACAAGTCTCTAACATAATTTCTCACATAGATCACATCTCGTGGCGAACTTCCCTTAAATCTCCCCTGGTTTCTTCGATCTTTAAAGAAATCTTTCTTAACAGAAGAGGGAGAAAAATTCTATAATTCTAACCTGAACAAATACGATTTTTTAATACTTTCCTTTAAATTCATTAAAAAAATCCTTTAATGTTCATAATCAGAAATGTATTATTGTCAAAAACATTATTTCGAAAAAGATATTTTAAAAAAGACAGGCTAATTCTTTAAATTGATATTTTCGTAAACAAAAATTCCAACTCAAAGAAACATCCATCAATACAAACAATTCTTTCATCAAAGAAAGGAATCCATCGCCCTTCTGTTTCATCCCTCGTGTTATTGGCATAATCAAAATTCCATTCCATCAATCGGGCGAAACTTTCAGCACGAAAACTCGGCCCCCTTTAATGATCCCTTTCTCGTTTTAAAGTTACATTGTTAGCGTCCAGCCAGCACGAAGTGGCTCGAGAGATCGATCTGCATGTGGGTGGATACACTGCTCGCCCTGAGGGCATCTGACGTGGGATCGTCGTTGCATAAAAATCCGTCAGGGACACGACTGACTCGTGTTCATTGTATCTATTACTCGAGCCCGTTCCCTTTCCTTTTATTTTTCTTCTCTCTCTCTCTCTCTCTCCTCTCCTCTCCTCTTTTCTGCATCTTCCGCGCCCAACATCGAACAATGAATCAATTCAGTTTCATTGGTACGGATAAACATCTATGATTTAACATGGCAACGGAAGAGTATGGGAGAGTGGGTGGTGGTTAGAGTGTATTTTGTGTTTCGGTTATTGGAGCCGGATTAAATTTACCCTGCCACGAACAAAAAATTCGTAGTTCGCGTTATACCAATGGAGTTCAAAATTCAATTTCATACAGGGGGATATAATGGAGAATCACGATGAGAGAGGACCAGAGATTGTGTGTTTTTTTTTCTTCTTTTCCTTTTTATTTTTAGAATTTTAAAATTGTAATTTTCCTAGAAGATAAAAGAACTAGAAGAAAAATATGGATATGTATAATCTTTTTCTTTATTATATAAATACTTTTTCACCCTTACTTCTCTTTCTATACTTTTAATTTTTTATTTTTATTTATCGTGTGCCACGTTTATATCCCTTTTCAAACTCGAAAATGTCGTAAAGCATCCCGATTCGTTGTGCATTTTAATAAATGGTTTCGAACAACGGTATAATATGAAACGTATAACAGGTTTCGCAATAAATTCCCGGCCATCGCGGGAAATATTTTTCCACGAGAGCGGGTACACGTAGTAAAAATCCAAATACAAGGCATAATAATCGTTGAATTTTCATACGTCGATCCACTCCATGCATGTAATAATGCTAAACGGAGCATGTAAACCGGAAGCCGATAAAAAATTTAACCCGCGTTCTTTGGTCAATTTCTCGTGACAACATGTCGTTCATACATTTCAATGAGAACACTCTAACGGGTGCTCGAAAAAACATTTCCAACCAAAATCATCTTTTTTAATAATTTATTATTCTTCTCTTTGCATTTGTACAAAAATTAAATTTATAATCAATAATGGAATATTGAAATGTATAAACGTTGGATGGAGAATTATTTTAATTAAAAATAATCGTAATATCTGCAGATATATATTTATTTTTGAAAATACTCAAATAAAGATTTTTAACGAATTTATAACCCTTTGATTATTATTATTATTATTATTATTTTTTTTTTTTTTTGCTAATACAATACTTTTCGATTATATTATCCAATTTTGAGTCGATGAATAACTCGAAAAATAATAAAATGAAGAAACATCGTAATTTCATGTTAAAGAAAGTATATATAAGAAATATAATTAATGTATTTAAATATCTAATTAATAAGAGTTAATAAATGTAGTTAAAATTATTTTCTTTTAATTTTCTAGGACTGAAATGGAGGCAGTGTCTGGAGCCAAAAGTGGCACGTTGAAATTTATACGCACTTTGACTAATATTTCGAAAGATGCTGGTGGTGTTGCGCATATGCGATGCGAGGTTGTTGGAGATCCTCCGCCAACTAAAATCAAATGGTTCAAGAACGAAGCACCTCTTGAAGAGAAACGGCCGAAAATCACGATTAAGAAGATACATGCACAGGTAACATCAATCGAGGTTTTTCCTTCTTATCGAATCTCTTTGCAAATTTTATTTTTATAAGAACATTTTTCTTTTTAAAAATTTTAATTTTGATGTTATATTTGCAACATTTGAAAGAATATTTGAAAAAGAGAAAATATTTTTATTTCTCAGGCGCATGAACATGCTGCGAAAAATATTGCCGGAAGTCGTTTAAAGATCATCAACTTAGATGTCTCTGACGTAGGTTTCTACACTTGTCGCGTAACAAATGGAAAAGATCAGATTCAGAGCGAAGGAACTCTTCGAGTCGATTCCTCCAAAAACAGACATGGTGAGTAAGTTACGTTTAAAAATTATTTACAAACTATAAAACCTTGATATGCTTCAAAAAAAAATGAAAATAAAATTGTAATCAAAAAATTAAAATTAATAAGAATTAAAAACGAAGATGATTAAAAAATTTATAAATTAAAAAGTTAATGAATATAAAATCAATACGAAATCTGTTTTTTCTTTTTCCCTAAAAACTACTTTATAGGTGGAATTATTATAACTCTATGAAACAATTTGTACGCATCAAAGTGTACGAATCGAGTTCACAAGTAAACGTGTCACGATTTCAAGTATCTACGATGACGAAGAAAAGCTTTTCGTGATCTCGAGCGGAGACGAGCGAAATATAGGAAGCTTTAACAGGGGATCGTAAAACTGTCAATTCGACTCATCGAAATTCCCCTTTGACGTCTACTCGCCGGGAATGTGAGGGGAAATTGATTCCCCCAGGCAGAGTGATTCTTCTTAGAAAACGCCGAAATGTCAAGCTCGACCATTTTTTTGGCGATAACGTTCTTTCCTACGAAAATTTGGAAATTTTTTCGAGAAAAAAAAAATATTCCTGAAGTTTTTATTATAACGTTAAATTCGTAGGATTAGAATTTTCATAAACCCACGTATATATGTTTCAGAAGAAAACGTTTCACGAGTTTACAACTTGATGTTTATAAAAAAAAATTTTTGTGAACTTAAATCGTTTCTGGGAAATATAGTTGAAGAAATTTCATTGGTAACAAACAAATTGAATGATTTTATAATCTTTACATACTTCAATATACTAAGAAATTTTGAATTTTTAATTCATTGAATTTAATGATTTTTAAATGAAATTCCAATATTTGCAAAATTATAGTTGATTCCTTTATCATGGTTCCCTATGTTATTACAATAAACAGTATATTTTGAATTACACGACATTACATGTTATATTATTCTTATTCCTTATTATAATTCAAACTTTAGAAAAAAAAGAGATATCTCTGAAACCAGATAAAATATCAAATTGATACAAATGAAAATAGCTTCAACACGTTCTAGTAGAGTAGAACTAAAAATGAAAAAGTTTTCACAACTCGCAATCAAACCCCTTTTCGTTTCCATTATCTCTACCGTGGCGTTCCTTCGTGTTAATAGCCTCTGTGTACGGTTTCCGTGTACAGTGGCAATTAGAACAGGCTTACCACGTTCTCCAACGGAAGTTCAGACGCGACACCACCAACAAGTTCTAATCTGTTTCCACGGATGTGTCGCCAACGTTTGAAACGTTGGAAGAACCAAGAGCTAGCGTTAAGAGCCCCTTTCCAATTCGATGTTGTTAGAGTTTCTTCTCACCCTTGTTTTCAAGCCTAAGCAGATGGCGAGATGTTCGTCGAATTTAATCTCTCGAAGAGAGAATTGAATCAAGCGAAATGTGCGACGTTGTTCAGTGCATGAAAATTTTGATAACGAATTTTTGAAATTGTTTGACTTTAAAGCTACAATATCGTTATTGTTAACAGTATATCATTAATTTATTATAATAATTTAAATTAAAATTGAATCGCATTTAGATTAGGTTTGTTTACGTATTTATATTATAAAACATCTTCTGATCCACGTTTCGACGATTATTTCGTCTTAACAATTATTCTTACCGTTAATAGAATATTCTAAATGATATATTCCTCTGAACAGGAAAAAAAGAAAATATTTTAACTGAGAAAACTCAAGTGCATGAACAAATTACACCTCTCATCTAATCTATACAAGCAAAAGTCAAACCCAAAAATGTCACATCCCTTTCCACAAACAAAAGAAAAACAAGATCCAAGAGAGAAGAACGTACAAAAAAAAAAAAAAAAAGAACGTAACGAAGGAAAAAAGTTGGGAAGACGTATTAAGGCCAGAGCTAATTCAACCTCATCCCCGTAGAGCTTGTCGTCTCTCATAAGTCGGTATTCAGCCGGAAACTTCTCGAAACGGAATTTCTCACGAGCAACTTTCCACCCTCTCGTAAAGCTGCCGTGCCCAGCAGCGATGAAACAAAACTGACAGCGTTCCTCTGACGAAGTTACCGGTCGACACCCCTAACAAATTCTAATCTAATCGAGAGGAGGCCGATGCGCGAGAAGGAGCGTTTCTTCTCCCCTCTTCTCGCCCCTCGATGGACTCGATCGCCAAGCCGTGGAACCTCTCTCCCCCGCGACACGAAACTTTAATATTAGCACTCTGCAAGTCAAACTTCGACCACCATCGAGAGGAAGAACTCTCTTTCCACTCGTTTCGACACACCCTCGTATTCGATCCTTTGAGAGATACGAAATCCCTGGCATCGATTTGTTTGAAGAGATTCTGAAAGATGGGCTGCTGGTGATTTCTGTTCTCTTTTTTTTTTTGGAGGGAGGAGGGTGAGACGAGAGATTTGGACAGAGAATGGGGAGGGTATGGATACGATTGGCAGAGGTTGGAAAGATTTAATATTCCTACGTTCTGCACTGTGTTTATATCGATAAAATATGTAGCATTATAAACCGATTAACGAAATAATCGACAATGTGTTGAAATAATAATAATATAAATTATGCCTGTCACAATAATTGTGCGAAATAATAGCAATTATTCCAATTAGATTCCAAATATGCATATTCATTAACGTATATTCTGAAGAATGAACAACCAATTTAAATAATATTTTTGAGTAAATTCGAGCAAAGAAAAAGATAATAATACAAAAGATCGCTAATTTTTATCGCATCGATTGCATTGCAAATTAACTTTCGTAACTCTACGCATCCATCCAGAGAAAAATATTATTAATATATGCAGTACAATAGAGAAATTTTTTTTTTTATAAAATTCCTACTAGACATCTTGTACAATGCATATCTAATTAGAATATTCATCGACAAGAGAGGAAGAAAAAAGCAATTCCATTATTAGCAAGCGAAAGGGAGCGATTCTTGTCGTTTTAAACTTAATCGTTCGATGGTCTGGATTCGAGGTGAGCGTCGCTCATCACCCCCTGATGTTTAATTCGAAAGGGGCGAGAAGTCGAGTTAATTAACACGGTGCTCAATTATTCAGGGCAGGCCTAATAAGCCGTGTCGAAACTGTTTACCGGTGGTACACGATCGGAACGAGTTTGCGTAGCGCGGGGGCGTCATGGGCCTTTTATGGCAAGGTGTTGCTTTCGGGGGATGGTGTTGACCTGTTTAAGTGGCGTGGAAGGTAATGATTCGTGAAGTGAACACCGTTGCGATCCAGATTTAAATGGGAAAAAGTTGGACCGTTTGAAGAAAGTAGGATGCGAGTTTCTGCTATGCCTTTGAAATGAGCATGGGTTGGGTTTAATTTAGCGAGATGTTGCTTCGTATATTGGTTCGTAGTAAATGATTCTTGGGACGAACAAAGAATTTTAATGGAATATAGAGTTTGAAGGAGAGAAAGAAGATAAGTTTAGCGAGTGATTTTAGTAGAAATTTTTGGAGATTTATATTTTGAATGGTTTGAACATAATGAATATCTTGATAAAATGTAGGTGTAGAAAAGGAGGGAAGATTGATATTGGAAAATATAAATTTTGAAAATGTGTTCTTCTCTTTGTAAAAATGATCGTAATTGCAAGATCAGGTTTTTTTAAACGCTTTCTTCATTAACGTTTTTATACTGGAAATATTAGTGGAATATAAAGAGGAAGGACAGAAAATTGGGAAAGGTAAATGGCTGCACTAAAAGGATGTCTGGTCCCACGCCTTTCTAATTCACTTATCCACGTTGCCATCGAATTTTTAACGAAGAGGCTGAACACTTAATTATCCTGAAACCTTGTCAGCCAGGTATTCGTGTTTACTTAATCTGTCGAGGTTGAGATCTTTCAAAGAATCCTCACATGTTTGTTACATCATCGTTATATAAAACGTTAAAAATAAGAATTTTTACGAGTATGTGAGAAATATTATTTACGACTTTGAACAAAATAATATTATTTTATCGAGATACCATTTTATCAAATTTATCGATCGTTGAATTTTTCGAGACACTTTTCGAGACAAATTTTAAATCAATAAATATTAAGTTCTCTATTTGAAAGTTTTTATAATCTGTTTTTTTTTTCGATATCAATAATTCAAATAACAATTTTTCCTAGTATATAAAAATAAAATAATAACTATCATATAAAGAAAAAAAAAAAGGAAAAAAAAAAGCAATTGATTCCAATATTTTAGACCAAAGTGGAAAACACTGTACAGAATAATAATCCCTTTATCTCATATCGAACAAAATTCCGATTATAAACGATTAAACGATTCAACCGATGAAACCAACTGCGATAAAAAAAAGAACTGCTTTATACATCGCGAAAAATCTCGCGAAACATTCTCAATTTCACCAAATTTCCACTATTTATATATTTTGTTTCAAATTTATCTGAACAATGAATAAAAAAAAAAAAAAGAAGAAGAAGAAGAAGAAAGAAATAAAGACAGTAAATGAAACAAATAATCATCGTTTATCGAATCGAATGGAAAAAATACTCCTCTCCATAATAATTGTATTCAATTTTATCGTCCACGTTTCCTACATAATAAAAGAGAGAAAGAGAGAGAGAATTTTTGCCGCTCTGATCGACCGTTAGTATCGTTGATGAATATTCAAGACAGTGTCCATAATTTTTCATATAATATCGAGTCGCGTCACGATTATTTACAATCGATCGCTTTTATTTGCACAAAGAGCGGCAAAATGGCCGTGAAACGAGCACGAGCGGTAGACGAGAAGGGAGATGGAACGCAAGGGGGTGACTTTATATAAAAGAGAAGGGGTGGATACCTCCACGACGATTCGAAAATGATATTCAACGAATTTGACGGGTCGCATTTTACGGCTGATTCGATTAATTCACAATTATACTCGTTCCGGTTAATATCGATTCCATCGTCCGGATACTCCCGCTTCGCTGCGCCCTTATTTCGCCCGCGTTCTAGCCGAATTTTAATTAATCCAGGAATTATTAATCCGACCAGGGCCACCTGGCAACTTTGATCCACCTATTTTCGCGGGAATAATTGAAAAAGTTGGAAGGATCGTTTTTCTTTTCGCGTGCTGGAGACACTTCTCGATCTCTTCTTTCCTTCGAGACGTAAGAAGGATGATTGATTAATCGATGGGTTTACTAGAAGCGTTGCTTCAGTAGTTTTGATTTCTTTATACGAATACGTTTCAGTACTTTTTTTTCTAGACGAATCGTGTCTTTAGTGTAATTAAGAAGGGAATGAAGATGAGATGTATAAAGTGAAATGTGAGTAAATTGTATTATTGCAATTTGAATTCCGTTTTTTTTTAAGTTGTGGAATATAAAATTGTGATATATAAATATGCTGGAAATACAGGATTATAATTATTATCGAATCATCCCTTTTCTTAAGATATAATAGATATAAAGATGATACAATAATAATTATTATAATGTATAATTTATTACAAATATATTTTTTAAAGCATTTGAATTGAAATTCTGAGCGAATACAACTCGAGTAATTTTTTTTATTATAAAAAAGCAAATTACTTATTATATCGAATCATAAAATTCAAGATATGAAAATGAAATATAATTATATAAATGAAAGGAATTATTAATAACGATCAATTGATCGAAATAATATTAACTTTGCTTCTCAAAATATATTGAATTTGTCGAGCCGTTATTAATTATTTTCATTAAACAAGTATCAAACTCTCTTATATCAAGATATAATTCAACTTCCGCAACAACCTAATAATTAAAATCCAAGGAAAAATAATTTCAAATATGCAAAAAGAAAAATATTAAAAACACACACACACACACACGGAATACGAATAGCAATCAATTTTCCCTCTCGAAAATCTATTTTCCCCCGTAATTTCGTTAGAAAATTAACAACAAAATGCATTGCAACCAAAACATCTGATTTCCACTTTGGAAATATTTCATTCGCCCACAAGCTGTTCATTAATGCATCATATTAATTATAACGCGGAGGTTGCACGATGAAATTTTCCGCCCCCACCCCCGCAGCAATAAGATTCCCGAATACAAGGTTGGAAAACCGATATACACGTGGAATAATGGAAAAAGTTCGCTTGTCACCCGAAGACAGTCGCGTCCGGTGAACGTGCATTAACAGCACATGTAGCGTACGCGTGTGTGCACGTTTGAATGCACGTTTCTGCTCGCGTTGCACTCCTTGCTCAAAGGCCGTTCGATTTACGGACAAGCCGATGAACACAAAGCGGGTGGGACAGAGAGGGACGGAGAGAAATTTTAATGGAGAGAAATTCAAACAGAGAGAGGGGCTTGGTGCGCGGAATTTCAAACAGCGCGGGAGGATCGATAGAAAGAAGGCGAAGCGGAAATTCGTATAGAAATCCGTGTCGAAGGTCTCGTGACTTTGGAATAATCTTGGCCGAATCGTGGAGAATTGTTTGGGCGATAACAGAAGAAGAGAAAAAGTTTGGAAACGTTTAGAAAATTTCATGATATTGCGATAGAATTTTTGATACGTGCGTTAATAAAAACATTTGAAAATTTAAAAATAATTTTGTTAATTTGAATGAATCGAAAAATGTTTGGATATCGAGAACAGATTTTGTGATTCGAGAGTAATTTTAGAGGTGTTGCTATGATATTCTGACAAGTTTTCGAAAGATCTTTTTTAAAGAAATAAATTAATTATAAATTTAAATTTTGCAATAAGTAATAAGATTTTGAAACGCAAAAAGACAGAAAAAGAGACACAAAAATTTGATAAAAATTCATCAACAGGAAACTTACAGAAGCTTGAGATTTCTTGTCTTTATCATAGATAAAGAACGGAGTAAAGAGATTCAGGAAGACTAACTATCTATGAAATCTATGAAAAATCTATGAAAAAGAAGTTCAAACAATGAAGCTTATAAAAACAAAAAAAGAAAAAAGAAAAAAAATATGCAGAACAAAGTAACTATTCAAATGATGAAAATGTTTTAATGGAAAAAATTTTAAAAACAATATTAAATCTTGATTATTCAAAAGATACGTAAAATAAGATTTTTGCCAGTTTCACAAATTTAATTTAAAACTGAAATGATAATAAAGCTGAAGAGAAAAAGAGATTGAGGGAAAGAAATTTTTCAAATGAGATACCATAAAAAATTCAGAGAATGAAGAGATATTTTGAGAAGAATATCACTGACAAAGAGAACTTCGTAAAGAAAAGACCATTCTTATCAATGAAAGAGTAGAATTTAGGAGGATGCAAAATTTTCACAAAAGTAAGAGTAAAAGAAACGAAAAAAAAAAAAAAAAAAAAGATTTGCTTTATTCTTGAAAATATATCATAATGCATATTAAACTTTTTTTATATATCATATGCATTCTCAAATTTTAAATTCTAATAAATATTTAAATATTCGCACTCTATTACAAAATAACATACTTTTATTCCCTTTTCAACAAATATTCTTTTCAAATTGATATTTTTTTTTCCATTAAATTAAATTTAAAAAATTTAGAAATCAGTTTTTCAATTATAAAATCCTATCATTCGATAAACTCAATTTTCATTTTTCTTTTCTCTATTTTCAAGAAAAAAATACTACAATTTGATTCGATAAAATTTTCATATCCAAACACGAGGCTAATACAGAATTTAAAAACCGCTATATACATTCCATCATACAAGCACAAGTATTTTCATCATCAAACGAACTCAGTTTTCGTAGCACATTTTCTACAAAAAAAAAAAAAAAAAAAAAATACGGACGAAACATTCGCCCCATTGTTAAACGTAGACCATCTAAAAACGAAAAAGAAAACCCTCTACATACATCTTCATCATCTGATAAACATCGTTTCCGCCATACCTCCTCTCGAAAGCGATAAAACACATGCTCCACCCCATACACGAAACAAAAACAACGCTCGGCAACGCGTTGCTTCGCAAATTACTTCATCGACTATCTAATCACACGATCAAGCGCAGCCCTACGTATTTTTCCACTCCCTCTTGTCCATCCAACGCGTGGGTTTCATTAAAATCCACGCGATTCCCTGGTTAAACGAGATTAAAAGAAAAAAAAGAAAGAAAAAAAAAGAAAAAGAAAAACAGTTTCACACCTATAACGTGTACTACGCGCACACGTGATACAGACACAACGAAGGAAGAAACAAAGATTCACGGATCGAGGAACGAGAGAGACTCGAACATCGGGAGAAACTCTCTGTTAAAGGCAGACAGGGAGTAGGGAGAAGGAGTTTCAAACTACACAGCCGTGTAATCATATACAGATAAGGAATATACGTATTCACGGGTAGAGGGCAAGATTCTATCGTTGCAGCAGCTGTAAGAGGATGTGCCACGGACCTTGGTGAAAAGCCTCCACACCCGATTCCGACGTGATTTGGTAAGGTTATTTAGTATGCTAGACGGAGGGAGAGAAGAGAGGGTTCCTGGTTAAGTTTCGGCTCGCGATATCGAATCGTGCACGATGATACAATGAGCCGGGTAATATACCTCGAGATAGCTGCATCTCGATAGCTTTTGTAATTCTAGGGAATTTTGAAGGCGAGGCATAGCGTGTAATAAAAGATTTCTGGCTAAAAAATGCAGAGCGTTGTAATTTTTTACGGAGAAGACCAATAATTGAGTCGATTCATGCACGGATCTTATCGTACAGTAAGAAATTGTGAAACATGTTTCGAGAAATCGATGATTGATTATTTTCACTGTCTTTGCAATTATAAATAATTTTCTGGAATTCTAATTTTATTGTGAAATGTTGAAAGTTTGGGGATTACAATGAAGTATCTATTAATCTCTCTATTATAGTTGTGAAAATAGACACTAGAAGGCAGAACTTATTTAAGGCATTAAATTATTAAATAAAAATTTTTTAAAATGTTGAAATGTTTAACGAGGAAAATTTATAAATCTAATATTTCAATTGTAATAATATTAATTGATATAGCTATCCAAAATTTCATGCCTAAAAAATACTTATTAATATTTCTTCCACGTAAGTTTGTATCAAACAAATCTTTTTCGATTAAAAAATTAAAATATATATAAAAAAAAAAATGCAAATAAATCCAAAAATGTAATTTCATTAATTTATTTTACGAGATATTACAAATCTCAGGTATCAGAAAATGATTTTATTTCAAATCACCGAACATTATTACCGAACGATTAAATAAATCAAAACAGCACAACTGCCACGATACAAGCACAATCACGATGCGGCGCGGAGATAATTTATTTCCAAAGGAGAGCAAGAGCGCCTTAAACCATCGTTCCTCCAATTAATCAAGTACTGGATCGTAATAAACCGATTCGTGGGTGGCCCGCGGCGATCGCAAAGCAGTTTCGTTTCGAAGCGTCGAAGCGAGGATGCAGTTATCAGCGGCGACTCAGGGAAATCGTGTAATTTACGAGGCATCCCATTCGTGAATGCAACAATGCTCGTCGAGAAATACATTTCCCCGATGCTGGGCTTAACGCCTATCTACGAAATATCGGTTACGTTGCAACCAGGTACGATTTACAGTCAGCCACGATTAAGTGCCTCGAAACTCTCTGCTACGCTTCGAAACGGAAACTTCGATCCGACAAGTTCCTTGACGCGGTTGCAACTTGCTGCTCGAACTGGTCGAGCACGTTTATCAAAAGATATTCCGCCAATAGGAGGAATATTGACGTATCAGGGGACAAGAAGATTAAGAGGAATTTAGATGTTGGTAAGACAAATCGACTTTTGTTAACGAGTTCATTGGGAAACTCGAATCTGTCACAGATTGTAGAAATTTTTGAACGAAATTCACGACATACGAGTCACGACTTATATCCTAGCTGTTTTACACTTGAACAAATAATTGATGATGACTATTTCAAAATATCTTATTGCCGTTCTTTCTTTTTTTTTTTTTTTTAATTGTTAAGTTTAAATAAAATAAAAATTAAGCTTATTATTTAGTAGAAAATTAAAGTCGTAAAATTATGAAAAAACAACGATATACTAACGATATGCTAACATTTAAAAATGTATCAGATAATGATGGATAAAAAATCTATATAAAGAAAATTTAAAAAATGTAAAAATCCAAGAGATATCTGATTTACTTCCTATTATTACTTTTCAATCGTGACCTCAGAAATACACATTACCGGCGAGTTAACGAAAGGAAAAAATCAAAGTAAGAATGGCATGTCGGTCGATCGAGAAGAAACGCAAGCTCTAAACGCGAGGCACGAGGCAAGGATCGAGCTTATCTTGAATCGCGGGTTCAGTCACGCCTGCCTCGAAGATGCTTTTGCGCCTCCGGCACGGCTTTAACTTTATACGAAAGTTGACCGGCTCACGAGCCTCCAGCTCCAGCTGGAAGCTTCAATTTCATCGTGGACGTGCTTAACGAGAGGTATCTTGGTTTAATGATACGCCAGACGAGCCGTCTGTAATTATATGCCTCGAAATTTTGTTAAGTAATTTATCGGCAAACTTTCCAAGGAAAGCCTCTTATCCTTAGCTCATTTCAATATTTGTTACATTTACTTTTCTTACGTGAAATTATATTTCTTTTCGTATTTCGAAAGCAGTTTATCATTAATATTGTAGTCTTTCTTTCGTCACATAAATGAATCACATAAGTCACTTTGTATTTTATATAAATGTTAAATGTAATTAAATAAATTTAAATCTCCATGTCAACTGTAACACATCATTAAATGAAATTTTTATATAAATGATTTTTTATATAAAAAATGTGAGGAAGAAACTAGAAATTTTATTATTAAAATTTGCTCAGGATATAGTGGAAATCATATACTTTTTATTTTATTTCGATATCTCAATTAGTTATCGAGATTTAAGAATTCAAAGTGTTCATAGCGCTTAACACAAAAATTATAAATGACTCGATGACCTACATTTCTTTTTGAAAATATGTACGACTTCCAGGAATCTCGCTTATTTGAAGTTTAGAATAGGTCAGTGGGACGAGGTGTGAGCGAGAGATCCGAGTAACGAATAAAGATGGAGATAGATGATTTTTTATTTTAGACTTTTCTTTACACGACGATATCTCGGGAACCGGAAATTGGGATTAATGAAGAAGTTTTGAAGGACAAGATTCAGCGTTTCTAATGATCTTTCGTTCATTGAACGGAAATCACTATCTTCAAAGTTATAATGGTTTAAAATTTTCCTAATTTTAACGTAAATTATGTGTTTTCTTTCTGGAAAAAATATTGTTTATAACGATCTATTAGTGATATATGAAACATTCTAATTTAAATTCATTGAAATAAGCTGGATCTTAATTTAATTGATCCGGTTTGGATTTAATTATTTGGATAATTAATCAAAAAATGATTTCATGAGTTCCATAAAAAGATACGTTCAAATAATTTTCTTATTTTCTGCAATCTCTATGAAATTTTCTATCTATATATTTATATTGAATTCAATATTCACTTTCATAGTGCTCCCCACTTTTTCAGTTTCCTTACATTCCTTCATAAAGGAAGTTCATATCCATGTCCTCGCTCACATGAATATTCTCATCAATTTTTATTTATCAATAACTAAAAAACAAAGTCACCAATATGCAAACCTTTCATTCTTGATTCTTCTCTTATTTTAATTCGAAGAACAACTTTGACTTCTTCGATTTCTACTCGACAATTTTTACTCGAATATCTCGACTAGAACGATAAAAAAAATGTTCGAATGATTTCTTCTCGAGAGTTGAAAAAGATATCGTAGACGTAAATAAACCGAATTTCCATACCAGCCTTGTGTCAATCCATTTACCATCTTCGCACAACACGTTCGCGCATAATGATCAGTGACTAACTCTTGAATCAAACCGTGACTGTACAGCAATATAGAACCGCAGTGTTGACCCGCAGGTGTCTGTAGGCATCTGTTCCATGTACGTTTAATGCACACGAAACACACAACGCGCCCCCAGGCCGGAGGGGTTGCAAGGATAATTTCGGATAACCGCACTGGTAAAACCTGAGGGGTGTATCCATGGCCACGGGACGGACGGTTTCGAACGAATATTCCGAATGTAACTTAAATCTTAATAATATTCCGCCTTATCTTAATTAGCCTCCACGCGATGCGATGCGTGTTTTAATAGCGGGCACCCACCACTGCTTATCTACCGATCAAAATTTATAACCGGTATTACGCTACTTGGCGCGTTTAATACCCTCCCCGATACCCTCCTTTTCCAAGGACTCGCATGGACGCGATAAATCGTCCAACTTTTCTCCCTTTCAACGATCGTATTGATCGTTAATTAGCGCTTGGGGACAAACTATCACGGGGTGCTGAGCTGCACTTGAGATTATAACTATTAATGGAGATATCGTGTGTTTAGATCGTAAACTCATGGAGCAAATGGAGGAACGTATGTTCTCGTTCGACAAGATAATTAATACGTTCAATGTTTAATATTTGAATGTTTATGAATGAAATAAAAGTATTTTGTCTCTAAAACATAGATATGCGATTATCATATATAGTTAATATCGTTATAAATAATTGCGAAGCTAAAGCAATTAATTGAATTTGGAATATTTTTTCCCCGAAAAACACAAAAAAAAACTCGCTTTCCTCGGGGAAAGCTCAAAGCAAAAACTTTCTCGTCGCTGTTTCGCGCCAAATACCATTTTCCGCAAAAATGTTAAAACCGTTAGAACTATCTACGTATAAAAACATGGTATAAAACACTACTACGAACTCGATCATAGGGAAAAATTATCGTGCAACTTCCATTGCAACGTTCGACCAACGTCCACTTCGGTTTATCGTAACGAAAAAAAAAAAAAAAAAAAAAAAAATCTCGAAAACTTCTTTTTCGAACGAATATATTAACCGAATTCTAGGCGAGATTCATCGACTCTGATTTCTGGACACGCCATCAAATATCGGGTATACATACCGTTCGACGGAAGTGAAACGTAGATCATATCGAAATTCAGTACCGTTCTACGAGGCGGAGGAGGTGGATGGTGGTGCAAAGTTCTTAAAACGAGAACTGTTTACGATTCAATTCGAAAAGGCTTTCTCGACGGGCGGCCAGCGTGACTAGCCGCACAATATCGGTTAACAAACCGTCGGGAACTGTCAGGGACTTGTTCCTAACTTCCACGTAACTTCACTTTAGAAACTTGCCACCGACGCGCGGCATCGATTTAAAGACGACCGCAAGAACTCTTTCTCCATCGACTCGGTTCGACTCGTGAAAGCACTCGATTTTAACCGCACGTTCTACGCCTCTCTGTCGTTCACAACGAGCGTGAAATTACACTCCAGATATCTATCTACACGCCTAAACACTCGAGACACCGCAACGATCCTGAAGCATGTCGTAATTAGCGCCTTGATAATCGACAAATTTATGTTGAACGATCGATAAAATCTCGCGATATTGGCTCACGAGTAATGCATGAAAAAAATTAAACTAATCGTTAGAAAAATTTAGTTAAAGTTCGAATTAAGTTAAATTAGTTGTATACGACTTCTATTTTTTCTTTTTGGTGATAATTAATTAAGATAAAGAGTGTTTTAATATAAGGAAAATTTTACTTATAAAACAAATAGTCTAAGTGATTTTGATTATGGAAGAATCGATGAAGAAGTTGTTATAAATTAGAAATATTTCTGGATTATTTCTAACTATTACGAATAGAAACTGTTTTCGACTAAATATTATTATTATATTTATTATTTATAAGAAAATTCATAGTCTTTCTGATTAAAACAGAAAAAGATGTTTTTACAATATTATCACAATAATGTAATTAAAAAAAAAATTTCAATCGAAATTTATTTATATTAAATAATAAACGATATATAATAATAATAAAAAAATTCATTTCAAAAATTCTTTTTCCTTATAATGAATTTAAAGTTACCATTAATTATTTAAAAAAAATGAAACTTTATAATTTTATTCTTTCCGTATTTTTCTCTGTTTTTTACGGAACATTAAAGTGATTTTTTTTAATTATTTCTACAAGAGCTCTAAATTAATTATGATATTATCCAGATAAACTTGCATCGAACACAACAGTTCAAATTTAATTAATGCAAATGGACAATAATCAAACGTGGCGAACTAAGGCGATCGGTCGCTTTTTGGTATCATTCGATGGTATCGCTTACGATCTATAATTCCGAGTTTCTCTTTATAAATTGCGCTGATAACGCGTTAATGCCCTACCCTCGATCCACCGTAATCTTATGCCGGGAATCACCACTAACGATTGGCCATTTATCCTATAACACGTAGTACACATTTCAAGGATGTTATTTTTGTACAGGGTGGATGTAATCGAAAATAATGAGCATGAAATGGACGACTTTGCATGTTTTATTTAGGGATGTTAAGGAGGAGGTACGAGAATTTTTTTTTCTTGAGATAAATTTCAAAAGCTATTTCATAATTTCTTATCTTCTTATGTTATAAACATAAATACTGATACAATTTGAAAAATATTTTATTC
This sequence comes from Apis florea, assembly GCF_048593485.1. Lineage (NCBI taxonomy): Eukaryota > Metazoa > Arthropoda > Insecta > Hymenoptera > Apidae > Apis > Apis florea. Next base: position 107,067 of record NW_028256828.1, on the reverse strand, counting down.
TTATAAATAAAATTTATCACCAAGATAATAGATAAGGTACATCTAAGATATATCTAACTTTCCACAAAAACCTGCAACAAAAAAAAGAGGGAAGGAATTTTTTTATACCATTCATCGAAATAAAGAAGAAAGGAAATCTCGATAAAAAGAAAACCTTTGCCGTCTGAATATCTCGCTCAAACAGCTCGAACAAAAATCCCTCCATGTTTTACATTAACGCCACGTCTGCCGCCCACACACTGTCAAACGCTCCTGTATTAAGCGAGATACTTATAAAAATAAAACAGGTCCACCGGTTATCGTTCAGGTTCGTTTCCACGATTTCCATTTGATTTTTTCCACCACGATTCTCTGGACAACCGATATAATTACCCGGGTGTCACTATCAGCCTATTGATTAAAAAGTCATGCACACACATGCGCGCGCGCACTATCAACACAATGATAAACATAAGAGATTCTTTATTTTCTCTGTCGTCTCGTACGATTCTCATCAATCTACTTTATCTCGACTTTATGTTCTTTATAAACACACGTTCACCTTTCATTTCAATGTAAAATCATCCTCGTTAACAAATATATTAGGACATCTGATATTGATATTGTACGTATTTATAATCGCGTTGTATAAAATCCCGATGAAAATTCTATTTTTAATGAAACTATTTTACGAGTAGATTAAATTGGTCGATACATCGAGCAATTTTTTTCTTTTTTCTCTTTTTTTTAGCGAAATAATAAATTTGACGTTATACAATATATATATATATATTGGATTAAGAGTTCAATATTTGAATTCGAATTTTTGTTTTATTTATTTTTATTAAGTTTTGGTAATTTAATGAATATACGCTTGAAAAAATTGAACGGTCTATATTACGGATTAAAATACCGAATAAAATTTCACGTCGGACGTTTGAAAATATAAATTTCAAATTCATTATTACCTGGAAATATAATAATAATCTCTAGTGGAAATTAAACGCGTGGAAAGTTGCGAAAAAGGGGGACGTATATTATACTAGGGAATCGAAAACAAGAGTACAGAATAAATTCCAACGTGAATTAATTAAAAATCCGATCTCCACTGTAATATAAAACAGACGGAATGATATGAAATTTTTGATGAAATAAAATTCTTCCGATTTGGCGAAGCAAGAGGAAATTTTACGAGATATTCAACAATGGCTCTATAAAATTTAATATAAATTCAACAAGTACGGATTTCATTTCGCTCATTATTTCGTATCAACAAAATTCTAAATAACACAAAGCTTTTAATGAACACGATATTTCGTAGCTTTATAATTCACGATTGAATAAATTCGAACAAAAGTCGAGCAAATATTTAAAATTTGCCGAAATAAAAAAAAAAAAAAGAATAAGACTTCTGCAAACTACGAAAAAAAAGTAAACTCCATAAAAGGAATAACGAACAAAATATTAAATTATCCCTCCCCCGCCCTGTGACGAACGAATAATACTTCACATTTATACGAAAAATATACGAAGTTAAAAACAATGTACAAGAAAACAAGAAATAAAGCAAACCAACATTGTCTGTAAAAAAAAAAAAAAAAAAAAAATGATAAATACATTCACCATCACCGGTGAAAACCGACAAATCGAACTTCATTTGCACAAACTAGAGAAATATCGAAACGAAAGAAATTAAATGGTGAAATTTAAAAAATAAATATTAAATTTGGTTACAGTTTTTTGTCAAATTGCACAATACACCATTCCCCTCCCCCCTCTCCCCGTGTTATTTCTCATCCGCGAAAATCGCAAAAGCGATCGATTCCGATTTTATTTTCAACAAATTCGCAAAACTTACACACTCCACTCTGTACAAATGCACGGCCCTCGAATCGCAATTTTTCCACTCGCGCAAACCGGAAACGCGAGGCTATCACATAATCGTCCATAAACGGCGTATAGATTTCACGTAGCTCGAAGCTACTACTCACCCCTCCGTCACTACTTGTCGGAAAGCCTGGCTTAAGGGACTTAACAATTCGCGTTTCGCGTAATCTCGCATGAATCTTCATCGTCTACTATCTGGCCAAGCTTTCTGCAAAGCCTCAACCCCGTGAAACCAACATCCGCCGCGAAATTGATGCCGCAGTTTTCGTTCGCGTGAATGCCACGCTTGGACACTTTGATTTCTCACATCCCCTCGTTGATGCATATCGTGCACGACGCGCTTTCGGTGAAATACTTTGCATCTACGTATATATATATGTATATAGGTTTTTGTTCTATAGATTTTTTGTTTTCTTTTTTCCTACTTTTTTGCTAGTTATATTTTTTTTTTCCTTCGTGAAAGGATGGTTTGTAATAACGAGATATGATATGTAATGAGAACGTTTCTTGAAATATTTTTATAAAGAAAGAGGAAGACAGTGATACGGTATGCAATAACTGAAGATATAGAATTAACGTTAACTATGATTTCTAGTTAATAAGAATAACAAGTTAAAGGAATTCAGAATGGATCTACACAATATAACAGGACTGGAGTTTCGTTTGGAATTGAAATTTAACAGAATTCCGTGTATATACGAATTTAAATTGCCATTCGCCAATAATAATTCGAAGCCAATTATTCATCGATCAAAAAGAAAAAAAAAGGAAACAAAAACGGGCAAAAACAAACGAAAAAATTCCGAAATGGATGTAAATTTCGCACGAGTGACATACCTTCCAATTAAAAAATAAAAAGGAAAAAAGAAGAAACAACACGCTGTTAGAAAAATTGAAAACACGTAATTGAAACGAAACTCGGTCAGCAAACTAATCTCCAATTACAATCGCGATGTAGAGATCCATGGAGTTGGATAAGCTAACGAACGAAACGAAGAAACAACGTTCGTGATCGGATACGAGCAAAACGAAAAGGAGTGAATAGAGGAGGAAGAGGATCGTGGGTTGCTTGCTCACGGGTTAAGAAGAGACCGTGGCCAGGCGTCGTCGTATTTTCACGTAACGGTTCGTTAAGAGGGCCGAGATAATTCCAATGGTGGACCGAGATTTTACCGCTCCGTGGTGCGTGAAATAGATACGAAGAGAACGGGCGAGCGGGAAATCGTAGACAGATCTAAACAATAAGAAGGTATATTAGTCTTGCTCGGCCAGACAGGTGTAGATGTGCACCGTGATTTCACGTATCGTGTTTAACTCTACACATATCTCGCGCAACACCAGAATTCCCTAGGGGCACTTTAACAAATTATACATAAACTTTGATGTCGCTACTTTGAGAGATTGTATACAGTTAACTGACCACCCAGTTTGTGCTTATTATTTTCTCCTCTTTCCCTTTTTATAAAAGAATTATTTTCTTCTTCTTCTTTTTTTTTTTTTTTTTTTGAATTGACTAATTTCACAAATTAATTCTCGCGAATTAGCTCTTAGAATTATTGAGGTAAAATGTTTCTTGATATTGATGAAAATAAAAAAGCATAATTATACGTCATCGTGTAATGAAACGTAATAAAATTTTTAAATCATCTGATTGAAATAGAATGGAATAGAACAGAATAGACGAAATCTAATTCGAATTAAAAATTTACACAAACAAATCGATTAATCAGAGTTCAATACAGAAATTAATTATTTAAAAATTTTTCTATGAACCGGTTCGGGGAACCGGTGTTTTGATTGTTCGAAAAGGAAAAGATGGAAACGCTGTTTGAGAGGAGGTGGAACGAGAGAGATTCGGTTTCGTATCGTTCGAGGGAAAAGTCGCACGATGGTCGATTAATAGCGCAATTAAAGGGCGGCGTTCGGTAAAGGCACGAATCGTTATTGACGAGGGCTTCCCGGGCGAAATTCCATTTCGTTTCAATAATTCGCGCGTGCACGCGGCGGTGACACGAGTGTTAATAAAACGAGAGTTAAAGTGCAGCCCCGTTCATTGTAAATACGCGTCCCGCGACACGTTTTACGCCGTAATAGCGTTACAGTTCATTTCGTGTTTCGATAACGAATACGCATAAATAACCAGGAATATTGGCCGTACTTGCCGCAAAATACGATAATAAATGCAGGCTAGATGGTGAAAACGAATCGTCATTGTGCAAAGTTATGTAACTATACCTGATGAAATATATCGAGAATGATTATGTAAGAAGACTATACGTATACGATAGGATGAATCTTTCTTAATCTTAATCACAAATCTTGAAGAAATTCCATTCTCAAATAGGGATTTATTTAATATATAAAATTTTATATTTAAAAAATTATTGTAAACTTGAATCTATTTCCATTATTATTTCATGTAATACGAATAATCAATAATTAATTTTATAAAAAACGCAATATTTCTTTTATTATACATATATTAATTTTAAATCGTCAAAATTATTTATTTTGAACTCTCGCCTTCAATTAATTTTGTTCATTATTAGACTTTGATTTCTCTTGACTAATCGAATTTGAAATTTTTAATTTAAGGAGATGTTGTATTTGATCAAGTTCTTCTTATTTCTACGACTTAAATGTATAAACAAACATTAGAACTGGAAACTATATCTATATTTAGAACTTAAGAATCAGATCTTAAGATTTCTAATCTATTATAAATCAATTTTAATACGAAATTTTCGTAAAATAAAATAGATAAATATATCAAAAGTAAGATAATCTCTAAAACCAATCCATTTTCGAAGATCGAATCCATTTACAGATTAAATCATTTACATAGTAGAACATAGTAGATTCAAATATTGATAAATCTCTTAACGTGATAGATTCGAACTTCCTATAAATAACTCCAGAAATAACAGATTTTTGTTTCCTTAAAAACATTCACTTCCATATTCCACTTTCAAACCAAAGCATTATTCTCAAGAATCAAATATCTCAGAAAGAATAGTTTCCAGTTTCAGAGAACCAAATACAAATATACCAAAATGAATATGAATTATATCTTACGATATCTTACAATTAAATCTTATTAAATAATCTTACTCAAAACCAAATCGTTTAGACAATAATCCAAACAATGAAACTATGCGATCAACAAAAATTACCTGAAACCTTGTTTATCGTAATCCATCGATCCAAATAAATGAAACAATGTTCGATACCAGACAAACCTATGTCCCTGCAACGCAACTATTATTCACGGAAGATCGAACGGTCCTGTTTCCACCGGAAGAAACGATCCACCCACGATCGCTCGCCCGAGGATCGTGTAACACACGCCACGTAACACGCAACAAAATTCACGGCCGCGCCGAATTTCGAAATTGAAGGGGCGGTTAATGCCAGAACCCGCGGTCCATTAGAAACCCACCTCTTTAGAGATCGTTGCCAGCACGATCGACAGATCCGATGGAGCGAACCAGGGGCACCGGTGCCGGAACCCGGCAAAACGGATAAATTGGAATGGCGGTCAGCTTTGTATCGACATTTTGGATAATCCTGGGGCCGCGCAGCGGCGCGTAGAAATGCCCTGCTGTGTAAACTATGCACCACCGTGCACCGGCCGTGTATTTATTAAACATGACCGGCTACGAACGCCAACCCTCTGGGCATGGGTCGTTTGTTCGGTACCCGAGATCCGTGTTAATTTTTCCACGAGCAATGGAATAGGGGAAACGGATCTGTTACTATTTCGTTTTTCCCGAGGAAATATTGTATGAATTATGGCTTAATGATGTATTTTCGGATCATGGAAATAATTGTAGAATTTTTAGAAATAATTTTAACACGATGATGATGTTTGATTTGTCTCGTCGAAGATTTATCGTCAGATGAAAGTAATTTTTATATTATTTATTATTTTTATCGCGGGCAAAATAATAAAATTTTTATTCAAACAATTTCTGAGAAAAACTGGTGGATTCTTAGAAAAGTGATACACATTTTCAGAAAAAAAATGTACGGTCACTAGATTGTGAACTTGTATATTTTTTGTATATTCTTAATTGAATATTCGAATGCGTTTTTAGTCGTATAAAAATCTATAATCTACTAATCATAAGAATGCAGAATTCTCAAGAATGCAAAATTCTTAATATAAGAATTAAAAATAAAAATTGGTTCTTGTTTATTGTAATCTCGAGAATGAAAACTATTGAAAAAGATATTCTTCAGAATAAATAGAAGCGAGGAATTTTCAGGGAACTGAAATTGCCGATACGATTCGAAGCTATTCGAGGCATTCGAAGCTGATGCGATAAAAGGAAGAGGAAAGAAAAAAGAAAGGAAGAAAAATTGGCCGTATAATAGCTCATAAAAGCAGCTCCATCGCTTCATTAAATACCACCGATGTAAAACCTTTCCCGCCACTTTCCACGTCGATAAAGCAATAAAACCAGCGACGAATGGAGCTAAAAAGGAACAAAGCGAAGGAAGCGGATCCAGATTGCCGGCAATCGGATGTCGATTCTCTTTTTGCATCGCTTACAAGCGGTTCCGACGATATTTAGGATCGCAGTCAACTTACGTGGAGGGCCAACTCGCCGCGCTCTTCTTTGCGATACGTGTTTCCTTTACACCTATGTTCCTCCACTTATATATATATATATATATATATATATATATCTGCTTTCCTCGAGATTAAATCGAAAACGATCGTATTTGTACGCTCGTGCCAGTGGTTCTCCATCAATTTTCGACACTTTAATGATGTTTACTTTTCGAAGTTTTCAACTTCAGCGTGTGTAATAAAATGGGCAAGTCGAAGAATAACTTGGGTTATGTTGGTTATCCAAGATGAAATGATAAAATTTAGATCACTGTTTATCGATTCGATTTTTAATTCTTATACACATAATGTCACCTCCTGATCGTTCGAAGAATATTAACAATGAATTTCGATTATTTTCCTAATTATAATACAAAAGTAAAAACATTAATAATCTTAAATTTCGCGGCCATTATTAGCAAATGTGAAATTAATATTCATTGCAGTTCGTAATTGCTATTTCGGGCAAACAAACAGGTGTTCAAACGTCAAAATTGATAACTCACTCATTTCCCAATAACAAGAGATCTTTGCTCCACCGGCATAATAAATAACAGAAATATCATGAACAATCGTATCCCATCTTCATAATCATAATTAATCAAGCACCACGCGATATTATTATTAATTACACAATTTTCCAATAAGATCCTATCTAATACAAAGAAAAGAATAAAAGTTCGAGAAATTATTTCACAACTTTTTATCGTATTCTAATTCATCCACAAACATACACGTTTTTGTTTAATATCTCTCGACTTGTAAGCATCATATTAAATAATTAAAACGAGCTTCGTTCCTTCGTGTTAATTATCACGGCGCTCTCAGTTGCATTTCTAATCGAGAAATATTTTTTTCCCTCGCCTCGTCTGCCCTCCGTAACACGACTGTTTTACCCCATAATTCCATGCTAATTCCCGTCACGACGCAGTTGCTCAATTTCGTTAATTTATCGCCGCACGCAGCGGCTGTTTAAACGGTGATTTAATTTCATTTAATAACACGGAACGAAATTACCGTGATTTATCGCGGAGACAATATAAGCGGAATTTGCAATGCGCGGCCGGAAACTACAGTTCTCCGTTTTCGACGTTGGACGCCTGGTCGCGGCCAGAAATGTTGGAAAACGTTGGAGAAAATGGGATAGAAAAAGAAAAAGTGTGAAATAAAATTTAATTACGTACGCGTCGCGTGCAAACTCTCCTCGCGAATTATGTCGAAATTCCATTTGCCAGCATCTGTTCTTATTTAATTCGATGGCCAGCTGCTTGAAGCTTATTTACTTCGCGTTGCGTGCCTGCGATGTAAACACAGATGAGATATTGACTTTTGTTATATCTTAGAATAGGATTTTATGTGCTCTTCACATATAAAAAGTAGTGTTAAAATTCGTTAAAAATTCATCAAAAAGTACGTGAAAATTATTCACGTGCCTTTAAAAAAATCAAATAAACATTCGCGATCTCCACGAACTAAGAATATATACAATGATTTTTCCGTACCTCAGATTTGTTTCATAATCTCGTCTCTCTTTATCTCGTTCGTTACGTCAGATTACTTTTCTTTAATTACTCTCATCATTTTTCCTTCTTCGTATGCATCGATCGAAAATTTATTTTTTAAATTCCTTCGAATTAAATTATGAAATTGGATCATAAAAAGAAAGATTGTCGAAACTCTTCTTCTTTTGCTCACCAAAAATAGCGTAATAAAAAAATAACGATCAAAGAGAAATCCCTTTCACGGATATACGGTAAATCTTCGATTTTACACGAATTATGGTAAATCGAGTCCGCTCTACGTCCAAGGGTGTCGAAGCAGCTATAAATTCCATGGGAATTATGGCGTCACTAAAGGAGGCAATTTCCAACGGGAACTGTTCGCCTGAAGCCAGGATAATCCAGGAAAAAGATCAGCTCGAGGATTATTAGCCTGAGGCCTCCGCAGAAGTGTTTCCAATTAACGAGAAGAGAATTATGATCCTCTCCGACGATCCGTTCAACCACCGATAGATTAAAAATTTCGATCGTCAATCCGTATACGTGCGTATATACTTTCTATCATCCGTCGCAATAATTTATTAAATCGGTGTATGTGAATGGCCAAATTCTTAATAATAAAACTTTCAACGTCTCGCTGAAAACAATATTAATTAAAATACGATTAATCAAGATTGGTATATCTTATAAAATATGTGTTATAATTAAAATTTTTATTTGATAATTTTGTTATGTTTACATCGAGATTAATGTAAATGTAAAACAACTTAATTCGATACTTTATCATTCATATTTGGACCATAGACGTTTATTATGAAAATAAAATTTTTATAAACATGATTGTTTTAATAAACATGGAACGAATAAATAATTCAGAAATAAATTGCATCGGGAAAGAATTCCTTTGAAATTGACTTACAAATTAGATTTTCATCTCTGATAAATAAATTTTTCATAATTTTATATAGATTACGTGAAGATCATATATGTTTTTTTTTTAACTTTGTGGAATAATATAATTAATGCATTGATTGATGCACATTATTATTATTATTATTAAAAGCTATTAAAGTTGTTTATCTATGTATCCATCTACAAAAAAGTAAAAGTAAATGATAGAACGTATCGTATTTTTGAGATAGATGAATAAAATTTATACAAATTTAATCGATTCATCGAAAAGTAATTTCCCTTTGAGGAAAAAATCAAGAGAGAAACGAAGGCCACGGTGGAAATTGACTTGCAAATTAGCTTTTTAAACCTTGTTATTAGCGTTCAGACCTCTTTACTCCGAGGACAGATTGTATTAACACGTTAGATGGTGTATGATAGCACCCCGAGTACAACGTAATTATGGCTGAAATTTATGACTATGTGTGTTTAATATATAGAAGTTTCAAATGAATATAGGAAAAGTTGTAAATGAATTACGAATAAATTACATAAGTTGAACGAGATTAAAAACCACTTAAAGATTATTTGTCATCGAAACTGAAAAATTTAATGTCATTCCAATTTATTCCATTTTATGATATATTTAAAAAAATCCTCAACAAATCTGAACCTTACAGATAAAAAAAAAAATAAATAAATAAAATGAAGAAAAAAAATGGGACCAACTTCAAAGATAAATGTCAATTATTTTTTCCAATAAAAACGGAACGATTTAATGAAACGGGCAGCCATCAACCCTTATCGTTCGTTACCAGCCTGTCCCTCCAATTGAAACAAAAACGCCGGTATTACTTGTCAGAAGGGAAATAAAGTCGTCAAACGACGAAAGTCGTTTCGATGAATTCAGGGTTAAAGGCAAATATTCGCGGTCAAACCGTTCAAACATTGCCCGATCAATTCTCTTGATCAAACCGCAACTGTGACGTGTCATCGATGTTTAGGAAAATTGAAAATCCAAAAAAATCACTCGCTAAGATAAGATTTAAGAAAAAAAAACGAATTTTGAAATGGATCGATGGAAACAATTTGCATGTGATAAAATGACAAAATAATTGGAAACAAATCCAAATTAAATTAAAATAAATTTACATTTATTATTATTTATTTCCTAACATATTCTTGTTATATACGATGTAGATGTGCATAGATGGTTTAGATAGTTAATTAATAACTTTTCTTTATTTTACGTGTTATCTAAAACTCTATCACTCTACTCCTAACATAATATATATAAAATTGAAAATTGAATGTAATATGAGAAATTGAAAATGAAATATAATATTAGAAATAAATATTACGATAGAATAAAAATGTATATAATATATGTTTTTCGTTCGTATATTCTATTTTCTCCTCATTAAGCACACTTTTGACAAATTGCCCAATTCGTTCAGGTTATCAGAGATACCATAAGATCTCTCATAAATATTGTATTAACCCTTGCTCCTCGTATTAACTATGATCTGCATACACAAGCCTTGGATATTTTCGCGTAGACACGCTACCAAAATAGAGAAGGTTTAACGACGAAACGGCGCTGGCAAGCTTTATTATAATTTCATGTAATTTCGCTAATGGGGATTAGCCGTTGGCCGGACATAGAATAATATTAAGGTGAAACTTCCTCGTGCGGCTTTGAGCCATAATCTAGTTTAATACGACCGACCGAGGGAGGATTATTTTTCGGGGCTACGGATTCTTGTCAGCCTGGTAAGCAGGGAGGAAGGGGTGATACGCCTGCCGAGTTATATTTTCGCGGCTAATTTCCTGCACGGTCTACCTTGAATTACCATAACTTTAGAATCGCCGTCTTCCAGTTTTCTCTCCTTTCTCTTTTCACTTTTCCTTTTCATTTAACGTCGTATTTCTCGGTGATAAGTTTTTGATAAAAGAATTTCGAGGGAAGAAAATTGAATAAAAATTATAAAGAGAAAAATTAAAAAATTTAAAAGAGTTAATAGAATTATCTATTAAAAAATCTGTTGTAAATTTGACTTCTTTTTTTTTTTGCATCAATTTAAATTCTATAAAATTATGCAAACAATTTCAAATTTCAACAATATGTACGCGAAATTGATAAAAGATAAAACAAAAATCTTGTTTTCTTTCGAGTCAAAAAATTAAAAAAAAAAAAAAAAAAAAAAAAAAAAGAAAAACATACAGAGTTTCTTTTATCTTTCTATTTTTTTTTAGATCATTAACATTATTAGATTCTCCTATTGCTTAATAAGTTATTTGCCAGAAAATCACAAAAATATCACGGATAATGGATAAAACGTACTCGAACTCGAAAGAATTAAATCTCAATGACGCGTGTCCCGATTTAAAGCGGAAACGATACACGTCGAAATATCGCCGATCAGGAGACTGCGCGACCATTAATATTAATGGAATACCGATAGGATGCGATAAAAGCGATTTAATAGCGTAGTTAATGGCATTATATCATGGGACTACTGGAGCCCATTAGCGAAATTATGGGGAAATTAGATGCGCCAGGGGCTGGCCATACTGGTCGTCCTTTCTCAGCTGCATTTTTAACCTATCCTACACGTGCTATCTATATCCAATTTCCGCGGAATCCTCGATGATTCTAGAACTTCTATCGCGTGCATTATCGATGCAAATTAATTATATTGTTAATGCACTATATCTTTTATAATATTACCATAGTCGTGATCGATTTAATTTTGCGTGTGAATTATTCTTGAGAATACTGAAGGAGTTTATTAGTCTAATTTTATTTGAATAATTTGTGAAAATTTTTGAATGAAAAAGAAGGTGGAAAAGGAATCGTTAATTTTGATTTATTTGCCCGTGATTAAGCTTTTTTCACAAAACATTATTGAAAATTTATTTTCAAATATACAATTATACGTTGAAACGATAAATTTTATTCCATGTTTTTCTACTTATTTTTTTAAACGATTGCACTGATTTATTGACGATATATTGGAACACCTCGAGAATCGATACAAGAATAATATGATAGGGATAATTAATATACAGAAAGTTGGAACATCTGTATACAATACAGATAACAAGTTAATCGACTCTATGCCAAAATGACTCTTTTTCTCAAACAATTGAATATTTATCATAACAAATGTCGAAAGAAACAAATTTAACAATATTTTCAACTCGATAAACGATAATTTTTATATTATTCTGATCATTAAACAAACATATTTCAAATGGAATATCAAGAGTGTAGATAGTCGCAAGAATTTTCCGCGCGAGCCAAGGACCATCAGACACCCGATACAGTTCAGACATCGAAAATCGTTTCACGATGAGGATTTTAATATCGCAATCGTCGCTTCCAATATCCAACAACTTCCGTCCCCGACCATTTTGGTCAGCCGCGAGACTTCCAATTAAAACGGACAAAGAAAAAACTGAATGAAAAGAGGGGGATAGAACAAGGGTGGCGAAGAAGACAGGAAAAAGTCGAAACAAAACGGGCCCGAGCTTAATTCATTCTGCTCGATAACAATTTCATCCTCGATATCGCCGGTCGATTAGTCGAGTAACATTGAAGGAAGTGGAGAGACGAGAGAGAAAGAGAGAGAGAGAAGAATGCGCAACAAGGAAGAAGAAAAAGACGAGGAGGAAAAAGGCAAGGACGAGGAAGAGTAAAGGGGAAAAAAGGAAAAAAAAAAAGGAAACAAGAACGAGGATTCCAAGTCCGGCAGAAGGCAAATCACGTACACGGCCGCCTTCGTGGGCTACTGAATTGAATTTTGGACAACACTTACCACGCCAGCCTCATGAATAATGTATTCGTTGGAGTGAGTGGTCGCGGGTGTCGCGCACGGAAAAGTGTTGACCCTTTGACCAAGATGGATGGGGCGGTCATTGATTATCAAAGACAAACGTGGCCTCCAACCGCGTTTCTTACGCTCGTCTCTCTCCACGTATACCTGGTTTACGTCCACTAGAATCGACTTATTCTGAATCTCCTTGAAACGACAATAATCGGAAATAATCAATGCTTGTCAAGAGACAAAGAGACAGACAAACGTTACTAAAATTTCGAAATTGATCGAGAAGATCGAAATTTATTATACCGAATTAGGATATTAAAAATGATTCATATTATTCTCAATTTTGCGAGAGATTTTGGACTTTTCTTTCAATTTTAAAAATATATATTTGATACCAAACGTACTTTTTTATATTTTTTTACTTTTCCGTTATTACTATGAAGCTATCTATTTCTTGAAGAAATAATATTAATTTTTCAGATAGGAATGCTTATTTTTATTTTCCATATTTTAATTATAATCACCTATATTTAACTACCTTTCAATTCGATAATTTCAAAAAAAAAAAATACAATTTTAACGATGATCAATAATCACGAAATAAAAATTCGCCGTTCCTCTTGCTTTAAAGTTAATTAAAATTTTTCTCGGAAACGGTCGGGATACACGTGTATCCGTATTATTCCGAGAACAGATTCCGGAAACGTCATCGTCCCGTAGGATAATTAATTCCAAACGCGAACTATCCCGGCTTGGTTGGCCGTTGTTTTCTCTGGCAACCGCTAAAAGCGCGCGCGAGAAAAAGTAATTAGAATTCAGAAAGGAGCGAACTGTACCGAAAACCCGACATTTTGCATATAATTTAGCAGAGAGGGGTTGGTATACACAGCGAGAATGCCAGGCGATACGCGGTGATACATTATGCTATTACGTTTCATTGCCCGACATTAGACGAGATTACGTTCCTTCCCTTGATATTATACCCGGCTGACTTAATGGCTTATTTCATCATTGTGGCCGGCCGAATATTTTTCTGTCCTCTCCTCCTCGACAGTTTTCCCGCCGATCTTCGAGCTATCTTCACCCCTAAGCCCTCAAATGTCTACCCCTCGCGAAAGATCTCGGTGAAAATTTGCGAGGTGGTCAGATTCTATCGAGACCTGGCTAACTTATTATTCTTATCGATGAATATTTTCTTCTAACTACATGTTCTTTTATAAGGAAAAGGTCTAAAGAGAATTTTTCTATTTTTCAATCCCGTGTTAGAGAGGAATTTAACGTGTGATATTCTTTACTGATTCAAGGGTATGATTATAATGATTTATAAGTTTTAGTAGAAATTTGATGTATTTGATGATATGATACACCAAAGTATTTTTGTAATTCGCTGTGTTATTATTTTTATACATTTATAAACATCATTATGTTTATCATTAATGAACAACTGCAATATGTGTTTTATAATTATATACGTGTATTACGAAATATAATATTCTTGGAACCAAGATTCGCATAATTGCATAATAATTTAGTAATTAATAATATTAATGAATTGGTAATTTACATAAATTACATCTTCTTTCAATTAAGCAATACAGACAATTACCAAAACTACAATTTGCAATATTGACTTTCGCTTTAATATCAAACATATTATTAATACTTGCGAGATTTGTTTTATCAATTAATATTAATTTAAGAGCAAACGTCTCCTGAAACTCTACTTCAAAACTTTTTTTGATTTTTCAAAAATCGCACATTGTTAATTATTATTATTATTGCCTATCTTTTTGCTTTATAATTACACTTATTGAAATCTATTCGTATTAGTACACCCATAAGAACAAATAATGGTGATATAAATATCCCAAGGCATTCTTGATGCGTATCACGATGCGATACAGATAAATGCGTTGGTACGTTACAGAAAGAAAGGAAAAGAAAGGAATTCTTATCGGTGGAAACGAGTCCCAACACGCAATCGTACGTGGCAAAGTCGAATGCACTATGTTAGAGAGATGCAGCAGCGGTTACGTGTCCGACCCACGTATTATGTATCTCGAACAGGAAGTAGAAAAGATAAGACAACTCGAGGTCATTAATAACCCCACCCCCGCGTTCCATTCGCATCTGGAGCTTGCTCTGCCTACTTGCGCTCCTCCATTCAATTCGTCGTTTATTCGTAAATAATTTGGCAATTCATTTTCAAGTTTATTTCGTGGAATACGATTCTTTCAATTTTATCTTTTGCTGTCTATTCTGATATTTATTTCTGATATCTATATCTAGTAATCGTAAGCGGAAATTTCATCTTTAATTTATCTAACTGTATTCACGATTGTCGAAATATCATCGCATCTATTAAAGTTCAATCTATCAAAATAGCTATTTTCTTCTTTGACTTTTCTCAAATTATATTTTACATATCTTATTGAATTGTGACATAGAAATCAATCTGTATGAAAGAATAGAAAAAAATTTTAATTCTCGTAATTTATTCGGTATTTTTAAAAATTATAAACTATTTAATTTTATAATAATTAATAGAAAACGAGACAGAAGGGTAATTGATTAAACCACAGTCTTAATCCTAATCAAAATTTCTCTTGAAAAAATTTTAATTTCCATGATTCGTTTAATCAAAATTTTAGAAAATTACCCATAATTTATTAGAATATTCACTCAAATAGAATGCTTATTCTAACCTCACGAAACATTTAATACTAATCTATATTTCGAAACAAATCTTCTCTAGATCGAATTACACGCGATTTACATTTTGCCGAGATTCATTTCCTCTCTTTCCGCGCGGCAACCTTTTCAATCGAAATTGAAAAGAGGGAGAGTGATAAAAAAGAATAATGGCGATCGAAGCATCGCGATGATGGCCGCGTATTGTCAGCGCTATTCGATAAATCGAATAGATCATATAGAAGCTTGAATCGCATTGCGTATCAAATTCGCGACCGGAAATCATACAATGTCCACGTAATGAAAGATAATTGAAATCAAAACAGAATCAATACAGGATATTTCGTCTCGTTGTCGTGGAAGCAACGTAAAAAATCCTGTTACGTAGATAAAAAACATTGCGAAAGTTTTTATGACTTTTCCTATTTTTTTCTCCCATTTTTTGTTCTCTTTATTTTTCATTTATTTTTATATCCTTTATTTTACATTTCCATCAGAAATAGTCACATAAATATCTACTAAAAAAAAAAAAAGTTACAATTAGAAACAAAATTATACCGATGCAACGTAATTTCTTTTTAAAAAAGTAATTTTGAAATATAATAGATGTCAATTTTAAAAAATTTGATAAATCTATTTAGATTTAACTTCGTGTATTTATCATATTTAGAATGAAATTTCCATGTATGTTTTCTTTTCTTTCTTTTTTTTTTTTTTTTTTTTTTTGATAATTAATATACAATAGAATATTTTGTTATGTCCATTTTGAATTTAACCGAGAGAATCGAGGATGTTTTTACTTTATTGTCGATTTTTATATTTTATCGTTTTATATTAAAATTGAATTACGTCGAGCATTGTATTTTATAAATAATAAACGATTGATATGTATAAGTAAATTTATTTTTCATTTAGATGTTTTTCGCTTTTTATTTATCGTGAAATATTTATATCTTTTTAAAGTGTTTTCATTTTTTAAATAATAAATGAAATATTTGGATACATCTATTTTTTCATATATTTCGCATTTTATTATACATCACGTTGAAATAATTTTACTATAAAATTTTATAAAATCCTAATATTTTCTTTTTAAACAATGACCAATATTTAAATATTAAATAAAAATTGAATATGCAATTCAACGATCGAACAACATTATAATGTGTTATAATGTGTGCATGTTAATCGCTGCATTTTTAATTTTAACATATCATTAATGCAGTACGTTATTTAATATGTATTTTAAAAATTTAAATTTTAATATTATGAAAATCATGCTATTAGAAAACAAAACAAATGAAATATATTAAAATATTTATAAATAAAAATGATATTTAAGAATTAATAATTAAGAAAAAATTGATTAATTTTAGTCTTTTCTTTTCTTTTCCGATATAAAATTCCTTTCTTTGTTAATTAATAAGACCTAATTAATAAGGCTCTATAAAATAAAGAGCAGAAAACCTATTTTAATAATTAATTTATCATTATTTGTTAGTACGATCTACGTTCAAAATGCGCCTATTTATCTAACATTTTCGATAATCTTAATTAGAAACGCAAGTCTCAAACGAAACTCGTTAACATCTACCCAAAAACAAAGTACATGGCTGTTCATTTTCTATATCACTGATTTCCGTAATTAGTTCCTTTGCAAACTAAAGTTCTCGTATTCTCCTTCAAATATTGAGATAATTTGAAAAATATCAGTGAATCGAACGCAGAACTTCCGTCAATAAACTTGCTTTCAAACTTTTCAACCGAAACACGATAAACGTTTCTCATGATTATATTATTATCATTCTGGGGAAATTTTAATCATGACATCAAACGTGATGAATGAAAATCTTTCACAGTACGAAAAATAATTTTGATCTGTAATTATTATATATATGTTATTATTATATCAAGATTTATTATATTTGAATCAATCCTTAGAGTGGAACATTCTCTATGTTTATTTTCAAGATGCTTTGCTCTGGAAACTAAAGCAAGATAAATAAAATCGAAAATTTGAATCTATCCTCGAATATGAAAATGAGAGAATTTTTTTCTCTATTAATCTGATTGTTTTGAAAAATTCTTCGACGCTATTTCTTGGATACCATTCGAAAATTAATTTAAGAATTGAATAAACAAATTGCATAGGAATTCTAATCGTATTTTTAAGAGAAGAAAAGATAAAAGAGAAATTCAAATTTATATTATCTATTAATGAATAATAATTACTACTCTATCTATTAATGAGTAAACTTTTTGAATGAATTTAGTCTTGAAAATTAATTATGGAAATTATCTCTTTGAATATAAACTTTAAATAATATAGAATTTAATTTTTTTTTGATTTTAACAATTTCAAAAATATCATATTCTCCACATTCATTTGATTCGTAAAATTTTTATTATTTAATTTGAAAAAATAAATTATAAAATGATAATAGATGAACCACAAAGAGATACGTTGAAATTATATTCAAATATTCAATAAAGAATTTGTTATAATATCAATAATTTGATTCCAACGAAACTCTACAATTGTGAAACCAACTTAAAAATGTTTTGCATCTGTAAATATAAAAACAGAAACAAAAAGATTATTTCTGTCTAAAAAGTTACAATAACTTGATATCATTTACTGCATTTAATTTCGCTGCGAATCACGAAGTTCATACTGTTCTTCGAACAAAATGTAACAAGCTGAAACTGTTATTATTTTTTATCTTTATCTCCAAAAAGAGAGGAAAAATAGGGGGAGAGATAGAGAGGGGGGGAGAGAGAGAGAGAGAGAGAGAGAGAGAGAGAGAGAGAGAGAGAGAG
This sequence comes from Apis florea, assembly GCF_048593485.1. Lineage (NCBI taxonomy): Eukaryota > Metazoa > Arthropoda > Insecta > Hymenoptera > Apidae > Apis > Apis florea. Next base: position 88,855 of record NW_028256828.1, on the reverse strand, counting down.
AACATCCCCCCCCCCAAAATGGACAAAACTATGGACACGGTAAAAAAGAAACGAAGATATAAAAACGAAAAGAAAAATAAACGCGAAGAAATGAGACAGAAACATCAAAAAATTCGAAGGCAGGAGGATTTTTAGCGAATACAGTACGCATCTTTTCATCGTATCCCAACTCTTTTAGAATTATAACAACACAAAGGCACGAGCACCGACGGAGGAGGGTGAATAAACCGTAACTGCAAATGCAAACTCGCATTCGCACGAACCTGGAGATTTTCAAAAGGACTACGCGACGTGCCAAGCGTACAAAGAGAGCAACAATTTATCCTCCCTTCAAAAACACCTTGAATATATTAGGAAGAAAGAAAGACTTCAATTGACCCACTATCATAGACTACAATATCATATTATTAGCATCACTATGCGATTATTTGTTATGATTATATTTCGAATACAAGATAATCATAGAAATGAAATATAATTAAAATATAAATTGAATTTATTATTGTTTGCTACAGAGAACGTTTTTTTAATTTAAATAATAATTTATTTTACAGTTCCTGTTCATTCCGATCATCCCATTAGTCAAACATCGGATGATAGATTTTCCCCGGATATGATTGGTGGTGATTTCATTGAAGGGTAAATAGTCAAATTTATTTATTAATATAGTATGATATATTTAAATATCCATCCTTAAAATTTATTTTTTATATCAGAGCCTGTCAATGATAAATTTTTGGCATTTTTTAAAATTTGTATTTAATAATCAAACGTAAAGCGAATGAATTTTCTAAAATAATGTCTTCTACATTAAAAATGAAATTTTGAATTGAATTTTGAATATTTCTTATTATTAAGGAAAACTAAAATGCTTTAAAAAAATTCTTAGATAGTTAGAATTTGAAAATTTATTAAACAATTTAACATTTATAACATTTTTTTTTGACATTATTTATAGTATGTAAAAAAATATACAAAAGATATACAATTTTGTAACAATACTAGTTAGATAAAGGATATTAATACAAAATATTTACAAAATTTACATAATTATATATTTTTACTCTCAAAAAATATATTTTTAAAAAAGAGATTACTTTGTTTCATAATTTCTTACTTTACCGCCAAAAATTTCAATTAGTATCAGTTTACAAATGGATGCTGGATGTGATGTCAAATGACATAAGATTTCTGTTAAAATTTTGATAGATAATTTATAAATATGAAGCTACTCTTGTACCTAGTATTGTTACAAAATACATGTATTTTTGTACATGGCATAAATAGTGTTAAAAAAAATGTTACAAATGTTACAGAAACAAGGTGATCATTCTTTGTTAATTTCAATGAGGTTATAAAAAATTGCCGCGAATTTTGTACGATAATAAATAAAAAAATGTAATTTATGTATATTAAATAAATAATAGAAAATTTAAATTTGTATGATTTTACGTTAATTTTAAAGCATTTTTTTTTTCGTAATTTAATATATTTTATCTATTAGTAGCTGTATAAGGTTATGTTTTGAAAAAAACTGATCGTTCATTTTGGTTAAAATCATGACATAAAATGTTTACGCAATGAAGTAAAAAGTTAATATTTTTATTTTGTATAAAAAATGAATTTGTATATGTTTGCATTATGATGTAAATACATTATTTTAGAAAATAACAATATTTTCTATATTCCTAACCTATCAAATTTGTTATAAGTTTTTATATTAGTGAATAAATATATTCAAATATAAACAATAATCTTTATCTTTGTCAACAGCATTGGACCTGGAGATGGATTAGACCTTTCAGGGACTGGAATGTCAACGCCACATATCTCACACTTGGCATCAACAAATCCATTTAGCATATTATCACCAAGTCCACAACCAACTAGTTCTCAAACTAATACTATCGACGTTCATACAATTGGCGGCCTTAGAAATGTCAATATGCAGTTATCTCCTGGCAGAAAAGACAATCATGAAGGAAAATGCGAAGTACATAAAAATATATTATATATTTATTAATTCATCATTAAATTATGAATTATCCATTAAAGTTTTAAATTATTCTATTCTATTCAGATGTACGTAGGGAAAACATGTGCACAATTTTTAGGAAATCAATCTGTTTATATTCCATATCCAATGACCCAAGAATTACTTGATGACAAATTGATGAAAGCTTTTGGTGTTATTAAATACTCAAAGTAAGTAACTTATATGATATGATATGGTATAAAAATCTTTACAGATCATATTAAAATAATTATATTTTATTTTTTATATTTCAGTGAGGTTTCATCAAATTGTGAAGGTTATGCAAAACCATCATTATGTTTTTCTGCATTTCCAATATGTCGTGATCCTGACAATATTCTTAAACTTAAAAATTCTGATGCTAGTGCAAGTTTATTTCATTTTTTAAATTCAAATCAAGGTGATTTTTCAAGAGATATGGGCGATGGAGATGATGCAGATGATATTACAGGAACTCATGGTATTCCCAGAAAACGTAGTCCCACATTAGGTCCTAGCTCAGAATTCAATCCATATAAAGATGGAAAAGCTTCTAATAAAAAAATAATAAATCAAAGCTATGGTGAAACACAATCATCTAATAGAATGGAAATCAATCGTAAATTACGGAGAATCTGTCGACAAGAATGTGAAATGTTAGAGAATGACTTGTGCAAAAAGGAATATGCAATTGCTAAAAGACATCCACTGATTGGACATCAAGTGCCTTTAATTGATTGTTCAGATTTACCGATGGAAGATACTCCCGAGGCTCGTGATTGTTTAACTCTTGGAATCTCCTCAGGAAACAATGTACAGGAAAGTATGTATTTTTAATTTCCTAATATTTTTTTAAATAATAAGAATATATTATTATTTAAAAAAATAAAATAGTCATTAATAATGCAAGTTTTAAATATCTTTTTATTAAAATTAATGGAAATCATTTTTCTTTTTCTTTAATTATAGATGACTATTGTTACTGGGGAAGCGGAAAATCTTATCGTGGAATCGTAAAAACAAGTATTAGCGGAAAACCATGTATGCAATGGTCACACGGTGAATTTAATCTTCAGATTTCCGATTATCCTGAATTAGCTGGAAAACATTCGTATTGTCGCAATCCAGGTGATAAGGAATTACAACCATGGTGTTATGTTTATGTCGATAGTAAACCACAAAAGGAATTTTGTAATATACCTAAATGTGGTAAGTTGTGTTCATTATATACAACTAAAAATACATTAATATAAAAGTCCAGAATGAATGGAAATTTGTTTACAGTTGAAAACTTATGGATCTATGCAGTCGTTGGTTTTGTACTAACAGGAGGATTTGTTACCATATTAGTCTGTTATTGCTGTTGCTATAGAAGCAGGAAATCTAGAAGGCAAATGAATCATTTGCCAACGAATAAAGTAAGATTCCATCTAATATTTAGAAATTATGCATTTGATAAATGTAAAGTTTAAATATTTATAACAGTATATTTAAAATACTTTATATTTTATATATTAGATGTTAACTGGTATACAATGTGACAAAAATATATACGATGGACGACGAAGCACAACCCAACCTATGGAAATGAGTTCTCTTTTAGCTGGTCCCGGTAATACTACACCCGGAACAGGAACATTAAGTAGTGGCAGTAGTCGAACATCCAATAATAGAGTGCCACAATTTACTACTAATAATGTCGTACTTTTACAAGAACTTGGAGAAGGAGCTTTCGGTATTACATATTATATGAAATAATATAATTCTCAAATTTTGTACAGTGAACTAAGTTAAAAAAAAAAAAAAAAATTAAACTTTTTATAGGAAAAGTATACAAGGGAGAATTACAAACAGGCAATAAATGCGAACCTCCAATTTACGTAGCAGTGAAAACATTGAAAGAGAATGCAAGTCCAAAAACACAAAGCGATTTCAAACGGGAAGTTGATTTGATGACAGATCTAAGACATCCAAACATTATTTGCCTATTGGGCGTAATATTAAAAGGAGAACCAATGTGCATGTTGTTCGAATACATGACCCAAGGGGATTTACACGAGTTTCTTATTTGTCATTCACCAAGATCAGACGTTCCATTGAACAATGGAAACGGAAAAATTCTGGAACAACCGGAATTTCTGCACATCGCGTTACAAATAGCATCTGGTTAGATTTTAATTTCGATTAATAGTTTCGATATATATATAATAATTTATTAAATCAAAATATCGTATCAGGTATGGAATATTTAGCCAGTCATCATTACGTTCACCGAGATTTAGCCGCAAGGAATTGCCTAGTTGGAGATAATTTAACAGTAAAGATCTCTGATTTTGGTTTATCTCGTGATATATACAGCAGTGATTACTACAGAGTTCAATCTAAGAGTCTATTACCTGTTCGATGGATGCCTCCAGAATCAATTCTTTATGGCAAATTTACCACAGAGTCCGACGTATGGAGTTTCGGAGTCGTATTGTGGGAAATTTATAGTTACGGTTTACAGGTAAGGAAATAAATCGTAAATAATGTTATAGAAAAAATAAAAAAATTACCCAAACATTAAGCATTATAAAATACTTATATACTCGATACATTATATACTCTAATTTACAGCCGTATTACGGATACAATAATCAAGAAGTAATAGACATGATTCGATCACGGCAATTATTACCCTGCCCTGAGGATTGTCCAACCATGATCTACAGCCTAATGATAGAGTGCTGGCACGAGGTGGCTAATCGTAGACCGCAGTTTCCGGAGATTCATCATCGTCTGCACAATTGGTACATAAACCAAACTTACCTGAGCGATTTCTGTAACGAATCTATCACCAGTTATTCCGGAAGCAGTCACAAAAGCACAAATAAAACCAATTCCACGCAGTTATCAGCACCAATATACAAGTGCGATCCGAAGGACATGAACTTCAAAGCGAATACGGATCAACAACCTTCGTTCTGCAACCTGAACGACCACAGCAATGGTATTAAAATGTTGCCACCAAGCTTCCAGAACACGAACCCCGTCGAGCAGAGGCCAAACTGTGGTTTCAGTGAACACGGTACGCCGATAAAGACTTCTGTCTACCCGAATCAAACGACAAACATCAATTTAAATGATTTCGATGAAAAACAATGTTGCTCGCCAAAATTAAGCGGAGCGAAGAAAGTATTGCCTCCAGCACCTCAACCAATGAGCAAAATAAATACTTCTAATGGAACCAGATCAATGCAAAACGGAGCGCAATTAGTTGTCAGGTTACCAGATCCTAGTAAGGTCACTACAGAGACCAGGGTATCGAAGTGAATATAATTAAATATTGTTTCACTTGGACGATTTTTATATGAATTTCATGGTAAATCGCGCGTTATACAAGGTATATATCTATACCTCTACGTTCGTTTCGTAAGTAAAAGAATTCGATCTTCGAAACTTTCGTGTAATGTTTGTTAAGCAGGATAGGTAAACAGACTTCTCACCAATACCTAATCACTGCCATGTTTTCGTATTTATTTATTTCTTTCGATCGAAATATAGATATTTTATACTGTCAATAAACCTTAAAATCCACTGTACAACCTTAACAAGTTTTTTTATACATATAATATAATGGAATATACATAAGTATAAATACGAAATATATATATATATATACAGTATAGAATATAGACTAAACCCGTTTAATACGTGTTTCCTTTGTATTATTTCATAATTATTTTTCCTCGTGTTTTATGATATTTTGAAAGTATTAAAAAAATTTGCGTTAATATGTATTTAAACATATTAACCAACAAAGTGGATACACTTATATATTGATTTTATATATAAATATATGAAAATCTTAATATTTCGTTGTATTACAGTCACAATATTAAGTGATACTATTGATACGATACAATTTTATAGATTAAGCTTCTATAAGACTTTTTATACTATTAGTTTTATTTATATTTTTGCATATGCGAAATCATGAATTTTCGACTGATCTATTGTTATTAGATTGTAATATAAATGTAATACCATGTGTCTGCCAGATGGTATATACCGTCTAATAAGATTTCGAGAATCAATTTTTAAAAATGGCACAATAATCAATTGTCGGCTGTACGTTGTAGCAGTAGATTGATTATTTGAAAACACAATCTTATTGTGCGTTTAATAGTCTTTTAAAAGAAACATTTTATCTGTGAAAATTTGTCAACTATCGATTCGTTTTAAAAACGGAAAGCAATTCTAATCATATCTAAATGCAAACAATACTGCTCAACCGAACATTTCTGCGCGTCTTTAAATAAAGTTTCTATTAATTGATTAAAAAACAATTTGTTTAATACTGATGAAAAATTTTTTTATACCATTTATACAATTTTATAAAATTCTATACTTTTGCACGTGGGCGTAGGGGAGGGGGGGGGGAGGGGGAAAGATTATACTATTACTGATTGTGTGCTTTTCAGCTATTGTCGAAATTTAGAATTAATTTTCATACCTCTTTTAAGTAAATAATGTCAAAGAAAAATAGATCTAAGATCTATTGATAGCGAAGATGATGTACGAAGGCTCAACAACTTTCGATTATTCGAAAAAGTTGTCGACATTGTATGTAAATTATACAGGATATTATTCATGTATAGAGCGTAGAATTTACGATATAAAAAGCAGGCGTTATAACTGTATTCATAAACAGTTCGAAACTAGTCTCTAGCAAAACTTGGGTGAAAAAAAAAAAAAAAGAATTAAAATTATAAATAACAATAAAACGAATTAACGTCTGCCTCGTTGCGATAGCGTGAATTATAGGATCATAAACAAGCGAATTATAGATAATTAACAAAAGTCTAGAGTGAGAATGTTTAAACGAGATTGTATTATACTTTTTATAATTTTCTATTAAGAAAGAGAGTCACAGAGAGATGTTTCGTCAGCCGAAAGAAAGCTGTCAAGTGTTTAGAATCAATTTAAACGAGATGAGATTAGAGTAACGATTTAATATATTATGTTAAAACGGAATTCTTGTTTGAAGATAATGAGCTTACGAATCGGCATTTGTATTATTATTAATTATAATTATTAATTATATAATCTTAGTGGCCGCATCGAGAGCTCGTTATCTATTGGAGTTAATTTATGTCAACTATTTTGACGAAGGATCATAAATATAAGATCTTTATATATATATATATATATATAGGACTGTTTATAAAAATGTGGGACATTTTTAGAGGATGGATTCTAGACATTAAAACGATAAAAAAAAGTCATATACATATATGTCCAATAAGGTTTAATTAAGGAATTATAAGCATTTTTAAGTTTATATTAGATAGAGCGAGATGGCGAAAGAGTGAGAACGCTCAGCTGGATGCGCGGCATACCGTATTGCAATGTCGTCTGCGTAGCAGTGCCTCTCGATGAAAGTAAATATATTGATACTTTTTTTTTATATATAATTGATTATTTCAAATGAATTTCAATGTAATGTAATATAATGTACATATTATGTAACTCTTTATTTAACAAAAACTTACCTCGAATAAGTTTTAGTAAATTCCAAAATATTAATATATGTCACCACTTTATATAAATCCATAGATAAATTATTTTATACGAACATATTATTTAAATTCATAGTTGAATTGTTGTATGATACTTAATCTGCCTATTTACCGAAATCCATAGGAGCAAATCAAAACACACTTCCATAAGATTTCAAATTAGAAAGAATGAATATATTTTTTACATAAAATTTTGTTATTCTCACATATACAAGAAAGTCATTAATGAATCAATTTGAAATTTATAAACCAATTGAAGTATCAATTGAAAAACTTTTGTCTCGATTTCACTTAAATTCAAAATTTTTTATTATGCGATGATTAAACAAAAAAGTTGAAATTCAATATCTCTATTATCTCTATATTTTAATATAATACTAATGTCACTATCTTATATCCACTAAAAAAATTATATAAACATTGCATTTTTCTTTTTCATATTACTATTGCATATTAAATTTTTTTTATTCACTATTCACATTAATTTCTTTGATATAAATATAACATTATTTCGATTATTATTTATTATTTTAATATAATTTAATTTTTATATTAAAATTATTTAATGGAAACTTTATTTATTTTTAAACAAATATTCAAATATGTATTATTTCATCAAATTCTGAACTGACACGACAATATATTACTGAAATAGCGTTGTTAACAATTGAATACTGAGTGTTAGAAAAAGAGATTTGATAGAAAAAAAAATGCGATAGTAATATTCAAAATCGAATATTATGTTTGTATGTTTTAAGTATAAGAATACGAAAGCCTAGATCAATAATCTCTTCCATTGCTAAAATAGTGTTACTTTGTTCTGGACTCAGTTCGTTCGTAACCTTCATGTAATGTATATTAGAAATAAATATGTAAAAAAAAACAAAAAAAAAAAAAAATGAATTTGAAATATTCATTTAAGCATACATAAAAAAAGCAATTGATATATATGTATTTTTTATAGATATATGATATTAATGTATTATATATTCATATTATATTCATCAATATTCATTCATATTATTAATATATGATATCCAGATGGATTATTATTTTTCTCTACATAAGAATGAAAAATATTTACTGCAAGTGAAATAAAGATAAATATTAGTGAATGATTTAATTGAATAATTTAATAATTCAAATTCAAATTGATTCAAATAATATTAGAATTTCGGATTTTCTTATATGTGAAAATAATTTTCTTCATATGAAAATAATTAAAGAAGCAATTGTAGATATAAAAACACATTCAATCTTTTTAATTTCGAAATCTTATAGAAGTGTGTTTTGATTTGCTTTTATAGATTTCGATAATTACGGCAGATTGAATGAAATATGATGAATCTATGATTTTAAATGAAATATTATACAATCATCATATAATTCATAATAATAAATAATAATTCCTATAATTTGTTCGAAGCAAGTTTCTGTTACTAATTACATAGATTTCAATTTGCATAATTAAAATTTTTTTTTAAATGATATAAAAATGTATAATTACACGATATTTATATACATTGTATATTATCTTATATTGAAATTCATTTAAAACAATTAATTCTATACAAAAAAAATATCAGTATATTTACTTTCATCGAGGGGCTTTACTACGCAAGCAACATTGCAATATGATACTGATCGCGCATCCAGCTGTGTTCTCACTTTTTCGCCATTTCACTTTATCTAATACAAACTTAAAATGCTTATAACTCCTTAATAAGGTCTTATCAGACATATGTGTATATGGACTTATTTTATCGTTTTGATGTCTAAAATCCACCCTCCAAGTGTCTCACATTTTTATAAATACCCTGTATATACACGCGCGCGATTAAATACGACATATATATATATACGATCCATGTTTTTGTATAAAAGCAAATATTATTCATTTTTTTTTCTCCTCATGTCACACCTCGATACGAATCTATTTTCGATCTGCAGTAATATGTTCCCTGAATAAATGTTAAAATATGTAAATATGTTTAGTAATTTAGTAATTTTTTCTTCCTCTAATAACTCTTTTTTTTAGCTTCTTTGGGTATTCGATATTGAAAAAAAAAAATAAGAAACGTGAATATGAAAACGAACTGTAATATTTTACATTTTTACTTATAATTTCAACTTAACTTTTAATTATAGTATTTTCATTTACTTTCTCTTATTAAGATATTTCTATAAATAAAATATTATAATTCATATTTTGGATTTTATATTATAAAAAAATATTTGATTCATCAATTACGTTAAAAATGAATCCGACAAAATATGATTTTAAATTGATAATATTTACATTTATAAGAATATAAATATTTATATTATCTTTGACTTGAGCAACAATATTAGGAAATTTTTCATATGTTATAATTTAAAAATATAAAAATATAAAAAACGGAATATATTTGTAATGTATGCGCCAAAAATAAAGAGAGCAAAAAATACTGAGAGGTCAAAAATAAACTGGGAGAATAAAAATTGAGAATTTAGCGCTAAAATTGTATTAATAATGATCTCTTTGATAATAGATTAATTTTAATTGACAATACGAATCAAATTTCTCATAAATTTTCATAATTAACAATATGCAATTAAATTGCCTTAAAAATTTCTAATTATTGAAATTATTGAAATTTTTTCTTAATGCATTGCACAAACAAATATTAGAATGTTGTAACTCAATCTTGATATTTTATTCAATTATTTAAAATTAGAACAAGTATTGCTCGGTAACTGAATAACAATAAAAATGAATGTATTTCTCATATCAGATGAATATCTTTATTCTATGAGATGATAAAATTGAAAAAATATAAAGAATATGAAATTATAGATAATAAATAATATCATGACATATGATAAAATAATAAGACACGTGATATTTTCTGAAATAATAATCACAAGAAAGATCAGAATGATCATGCTTGCATCATCTAGCATATTCTAATCTAAATATATACATCAATAATAAATAATAAAAAATAAATAAATAATAAAATAAAAAAAAGTGATACGGCTACAATTTAGAAATCAGTGCCATCTGTAGAGTAAAATAAAAAATAGTAAAAGAAAGAAAGACGAAACAAAATCGGTCGCTGTCGCCATCTATTGAATATCGAAAATTACGTGATAACTACTTAATTCTATCTATTCCCATTATCGTGAAATTTATAGACCCTATTAAATATTGTGACAACAAAATTAATTAATCTTTTTTTATATTTTTTCTTTCAATCGACAATTTTATTCTTGAGATTATTGGTATTATTCACATTGCATATATTATAAACATCTTAGTTCAAGATTTCAATCGTTATTGTTTATTTTAATATAATTTTAATTTATAAAACGGTTATAAAAAAATCCATAGCATATAAATAATCTATAATTGTTTTTCACGTAAAATGACATTTAAAATATATTAATACAATTATAATTGAATAATTATAGTTGAAAATCACTAATATCACAGAAGTGTAAATTTAATTTTAATTTATAAAAATATATCAATTATTATGTTTATTATCGTAATAAATTTTTAAAGCATGACAAAACGAATAAAGATATGTCAATTTTTTATCGTAATAAATTATTACGGTAAATTAAATTATTAGGATTAGTAATAAAAGTTTAAAAATTTGTTGAATTATTCATTATTGTAATCGAAAAATCAGATTTGGTGCAATCGGTAAAGAAAAAACGTACGTTTTCTTCAAACTTCGCCAGTGGCAACAGATCTATACATACGAGGAACAATGCGATAGAGTGATCATTTCTTAACATATTTGACACAATATTTGATAATATCAATATTTGTTCTGTAATTATATATATGTAATAAGAGATGTAATGTAATAATAAAGTATAAAATTAAGAAATGAATATTAAATATTAGATATATAGAAGTAAAAAAGTATAAGACAGAAAATGCATATTATAATTTGATAGAAAAAATAATAGGAAAAAATATTATTTAATATTTTTATTTCTGAATTGTAATTAAATTAATGATAATCTAATACCATAATCACACACATACACAATGGAAAATATATTGCGCACGATACACATTGTCGATCACTAAAAAATTATTTTAACATAGGAACTATGATCATCGTGTCCATTGTCTCTTTCTCACTCGAGTAGCATCTAGGCATGTGATAGAAATCCTGACATTTATTTAAATTTTTAATGATTATAGTTTACTTTTTATCAATATAATAAATTGTTCGAATTTTATTATTTTAAAAAATTATGAATTAAAAAGAAATATCTAAACAAGTGATTAAAATACAATTCAATGATTAAATAATAATAATATTATAATATTAATAAAATATTAATGAAAATATCCTTAGGAGATTCTTTCATTAAAATATTTTCAAGAATATGAAAAAAGTATTGAAATTTGTAAGCTTTGATTTCAAAATCTGTCTTTTGCGAGTATTTTTTTTGCATATAATATTTAATTTTGAGAGAATAATATTATATTTTGAGAGAAATAAAACTATTATCTATTTTATTTTAAAAATCAAGAAATTAAATTAATTCAAGTAAAAATTAAATTAAAAATGATTTATTATGCTATGACATTATTTAGTATTTATTTATTCGAATATTCTATTTTTGAATATCTAATTCATACATATATTTTTTTCATATATTTCATATACTCAAATATTTGACGTTTGCAAATATTCATATTAAATATATTTTAAATTACAAAACTTCAAACAACTTGGAAAATTATTATCATTTAAAAGCTCGACATGCAAGAAAATCAAACTTAAGTTAATAAATAAAATATAACAAAACGTTATTGTATTCACGAGTATAATTTAATAAATATCCGCAGTCATTGTGTTCATTGTATAAAAATCTATGTATACAACTAGTCATTCATATTGATTCTGATTTTTCGTGACAGACTACAACCACAAGATGAGTGACCAGAGGAACAAAAATGCAAATGTGACTCTTCAATGAATGAAGAATCATATATTGCTATCGATGTTGGAAAATATAAAAAAAAGTAGAAGGAAATGGAATCTATATCAAAAGAAATGGAAAATCATAATTTAAAACAATGTATATAAATACTATTGTATATATATATAATAATTATTTAAAAAAAATTGAAGTAAGAAAGATGAAAAATATTTGGATGATGGAAAATATTTAATAAAAATAATTACTTTTTTGCATAATCGATAATTGCATTAATTCTAATATTTAATATTATTCGAAATAGAAAATTGTAATTTGTTTTGTAATCTTTTCTACTTTTATCATAATATTCTTAATAATTTATTTGTATCTATTATGAGTTACTTACCAAGTAGATTTACATTAATTGTTACAGTAAAAAACAATAATGAAGAAAATAAAAATGTATATATTTTTCATATGAAAAATCAAATTTTATTATTTATCTCATTAATCATCGTGTTGAACAATTGTTAAAACGATTGTTCATATTGAAATTTCTTTTTCCTGCTTTATAGTAACCTAGTAAAGTAACCTATTAACCTACTAACCTGCAGAAAAAATAATAAAATTTTTAGAATATATAAAATTCTTTTAAAAATATTTTAATATGATTGCATTAAAATAACCCAATAACGCAAACTCAAATTTTATTTTAGAAATTGATAATATAATAATACTTATTTCACGAATAATTTTAACAATGTAATAGCTTAAAATAAAAAAAATTAAATAAATTATTTCTCCTGAAAGAATTATCAATTATAATAATATGTAATAAATAATATTATAAATTATTGAATAAATTAAATAACAATATAGGAAAAGTAAAATATAGGAGAATATAATAGGGAATATAATAAAAAGAAATTACGCGATAGATTAGTCACCTGAAGCAAAGCATTCAAAGACACGATTTTGATGGAAGAATAACATCTCGTACTGCGATTTCGATTATCGAATTGGACAAAGAGACAGAAGACATGTTTGAAGTTCGGCAACAAATCGAAATATGTCGAGCGACGTATGAATCATCTATTATCCGAAAACAAAATATTTCTATTTTAAATGTAATATTAAAATAAATATAAAAACGATACATTTTATTCTCTAAACAGTCAGAATTATTATGTAAAACATTCTCAGCTTTGAATCAAATGTTAAATAGACACATTTAATGAATAGAATATGAGAATATGTATAAAATTGACAACAATCTCGTCTAATTACTTTTATTTCTTAATTACATTATGACTAAAAAGCAAGAGAAATAAAACATACAATAATTACTATCTTCTTTTAAAATAAATTAAATCTTATCATATTTGCACGAAAGTCATGATGCATAATCTATTACACTTTTGAAATCATTCCATTATTTATCTAATCTCCATTATTTAATTAAAAATAATCTATACAAATATAAATAGAAATTAGAAACATAAAACCAATTTTACATTGAATAATGTTAAAATAAAACAATTAACTAAATTCAAATCCGATTTCGGTGCAGATTAGTACGGATTATTGGTAACGACAAAAAATCAATTAATTAAAAAAAAAACTAATAATCTACAAATTAAACCATCAAATCCAATAAATATCAAATTCTACAAATTATCGATGTAACGCAATTTTCCTTTATGATTTTTGATAATAGATTAACGATATGCGCATTAATTCGTCTAATTGTCGAACTTTAGCGATTTTCTGATTGGCTAAAATGACTTTTATTTACTTATTCACTTTCGCGTGAAATATAATTCAATTAATAATAATAATGAATAACTAATAACAAATTTTAAAAAAAGATAAGAAATTCATCATAAGAATTACATACATAATAAATAAAATTTAAAATATGGGAAAAGAGTTAAAAATAAATTAAAAACAAAGCAAATAAATAGAAAAACATAAAATTATATAAAATTGAATAAAAATTATTATATACTGAAATAATATATGAATTCTTTCAATAAGCTTTAATATAGGAAATATAAGAGTTTTTATTTCATCAGAACGTGATTATTTTTGATTGGTTGATGATTTTAATTTATGATTACAATTATTTTTAAAATTAATAAATAATATTTAAAATATTTTAATAATAAAACTTAAAAATTAAAAATTAATAATGTAAAATCAGATTTAATTTGTATTTATAATATGTAAGAATATATTAATTTTTAAATAAATATATTATTGTAATATATCAAATATATTATTGCATAATATAAATAAATAGCAAAAATCTAATAATAATTGAATTGAATTATAATAGAAAAATCATTTCTCGCAACATGAAAAGATAAAATACATTCAAATCCAACCGTTATCTTATGTCGCGTTGTGATTTCAGAGAAAAAAAATCATGATATAGGAATTACTTTCTCGATCAAATTTTTATAAGAAGTTTTTTGTAAAAGATTTCAATTTTTAGCTAAATTTAATTTTTAATTTGCTTTAATTTTTAATTTTTAATATTATTTCATTTCTAACTTTAATTTTTAATTTATTGATTAACTTTTGATTTACTTTAAATTTTTTAACTTTTAATTTTTAAATTTATTTATTAATTTAATTTATAATTTTAATTTATAACTTGTTTTAAATTTTATTTATATTTAAATTTTAATTTTATTTTAATTTTATTCTTCAATTTTTAATATTTAATTTTATTTTAACTTGTTATTTAATTTCTAATTAAATTTAACATTTAAATTTATTTTTATTTAGTATTTAGATTTTAATTTATCTTTCAACGATTAATTTTATTTTAATTTAATTTATAATTTTTTATTTAACTTTTACTTTCAATTTTATTTTAATCTTAACTTCATTTCATTTCTAATTATTAATTTAAAAAAAAAGTTTTATCTTTTAATTTAATTTGTTGTTGTTGTTATTGTTGTTGTTGTTGTTATTGTTGTTGTGAATATTTATTAATATATTTGATAATATAAAATATTATGAGTTTAAATATTTCTATATTATTATAATTCTTATTATTATATCATAAAATTTTAAAAAGAATGTTCAAAATAACAAAACTATAGAAATTAATATGGATTCAAACTGTACGTGAGATTTATATTTATTTATGTTCTAAAACTCTATTATATAAACTCTATTATATAAATTGTTAATTTTATAATATAAATTTGTAAAAATATTGAAGAGAAAAATAATTAAATTATTTATACTTTTACACTTTCAAATTAAAGAAATAATACATAAGAAAACTAAAATATTTCATTAAACACTTATTAAAATATTTAATAATAATTTAATAAAATATTTAATATTTATTTATTTCAAATAATTGATATTTTTTTTATTTTTTTTAATGAGAAATTTTAAACTTTCATAGGATATTCATAAGATTTCATAAGATTTCATAGTTATAATCTTTTTATATACTTATAATCATTAAGGTTACATATTATTTATTCATAGCAATATATTCAAATTAAATTTGTTTATATTTTATATTTTTTATTGTATATTTTTAAATATATTATTAATATATGTGAATATGATTTATAAAAGATAAATACACAGAAATAATATTAGAAAATAAATACACGTGACGACAAAAAACGATATTTAAATTAAATAACGAAAATATATATAAGTTCTTATAATAGCATTCGATTTAAAGTAATATATATAAGATATATCACATTGTTATAAATTAATAATTTAGCACACTTGTTAACAATACTATTTTAACATAATTTGTTATATATTCAATTCTAATAAATTAATTAACAAATATATGCTATCATGAATTTATTTACCGAATAGGAAACATTAATATTACCAGATTATATGATCGTTTTTTATAAAATTTCATAAAATTCATAAAAATATAAATTATTTATTTTATCAAAAAATTTTATTCTTCCTTAATTAAGGTGAATCTTTATAAAAGGATATAATATATACTATATATACTATACTGTTATACATACTATATATTATATATATATATATACAAACACACACATAAAATAAGATCAGTCTTTAATTTTTTAAAATTAATTTAGATACTATGTCAAAACGAAATACTTATTTTAATTTAAATATAATTCACTTTATGTAAAATTTATTTATTTTCTTATTATTAACTTGTTAATAAGAACTTTATATATACAATTAGTCTCAGAAGTTTTCATTCACTTTACACAAATTCAATTAAATGATTTGTGTTATCGAAATTAACAATAATATTTTTATATAAAATATTGTTATATAAAATATAATAATATATATAATAAATCAACAATTTTTTTTATATAAAATATTGTGTTATATAAAATATAATAATATGAAATTATTTTTTTGTTATGGAATATTATTTCAAAGAAGTGAAATCAATTTTTGAAGTTTGAATATTATTTTTGTTTCTTCGGATAACTTCATTTCTTAATAATTCAAAATAAAACAAAATTTAAAAATTAAAAATTATAAAATATTTAATTCTTTATTATCGAAGATAGTAAAAAATACCTCCAGAAGAAATTATGTAATACGAAAAAATGAAAATTGATTTCACATATTCAAAGAAATTTTTTTCCAAAAATAAATTATTCTATATGCAACTTTTTAATATATTGCTTTATATAAGTTTATTATTAAAATCAAATTTTTCATAATAATTGAATTTCTTTATAAGACAGTATATAAGACTATATATTAAATTACAAGTAAAACCTCGATTAATCAAACTAATAATAGTAATATGAATAGTCTATGTGTGTAATATAGTTTTAGATAATCGAATAATTTATATTATTGCGTTTCATGTGAAATATGACAGTTTTACTATATATTAAATTATTATATATATTTGTTTTAATCAGTTTTTTTAGCCTTTTGGTCTCTTTTTCTTCTGAGCTATCGAATTATTTTTCAAATTACTAGTTCTATATTATATTTTCTTTTTTTTAAGCATTCATTATAACATTTAAAGATTGTTTATGAAAACTGTTTACGAAAACATCAGATTCATTTTTATTCGTTCATAAATTTATTTTTAATTGTTTTCTATGATTTATTTGTTTAATTACTTCAATTATCATATCATTTTCAAACTTCTCTAATATTACAATATTAATCTGTATAAGCTATCATTGAAATATAATAAATTAATATTAAAATATATTAGATAAATGTCATTTTATCTTCTAAAGTATAAAGTACAATCACATTCTATTTTAATATTTTCAACGACTTTGTAGTGAAATTGTATATTCTAAATTGAATCATTGAATCCAAATCTATTTCCATCTAAACTTTGAACTGTTAAAATATCATCTCATGTGTATCCATATCATCCGTCGTAAGACTATCCAGATCTAAAATTTTATTATAGAATGAATATTTCATAAAAAATTATAGTTTATAATTATAAATCTTCTTATGTCTTATGTCTACTATTTTATCTTGTGCATCATTATGTAAGGTTATTGTTAATATTATTTTGATACGCTTGTTGATGTCATGTTGATCTAAATTCATATATTAACTAAATTCTTCTGACAAATTTATATCACTGGCAAATGCACAAATACAAGGATAAAAATGTACGCAACATTTACTTTGTGAGAATGTTTGAGATGCTATATCTGGTTTGTGTTATCCTGCTTTTTCTATATCCTAAATTATTATTAAATTTATATTATTATTATTATTAAAAAATTATTATTAATTTTTAACATTGTGAATAATATTTTTAAATAATTTATAAATAAATTTTATTTTTTTTACATTTAATTTAAATGTAGAACAAAAACGAAAATAACGATGTTCGATTTTGTCTTTTAATTTTTGTAACGAAAAGAGAAAAATGAACATTTAGGTGAAGCTTTGCATTTTGCTGCTATTATATTTTTAGATACACGTTTTACTAAAGGACCAAAAGTTTTTGTAAATAATCAAATTTCTTGTTTTATTTATTGCTTTATTTTCATTATTTACATTGGTAGAATAGAATTCCTTAAAGTTAATGGCTGATTCTTCTGCACATCATCTTAAGGCTGTCTGTATATGTTGACATACAGAACGGTACAATATGAAATAAATGTTTGTGAATAAAGAAAAATAATTAATATTGGATAATAGTGTACAATTCTAATTTTGTTTTCTGATAAAAATTTCTGTTAATAATCTGGCAATTGAATTTAAATTAAAATTCAAATAATCATACAACATTTAATTTATTACCAAAAAATCTAATGCATTTAGTAAATTTACTGAATCAATATACGTATAATTAATCGACGAGATTGAACAAGATTTTGATGTTACATTTTCTTCAGAGATCTGTGATCGTTATTTGATTTTTTTGCTAAATTCTAAAATCAACTTTCAGTCAATGTGTATATATTTATATATTTATATTATATTATATATATATATAAATTTAAAAGCTAAGTTTAATTAGAAATTAAATAACAAATTAAAATAAAATTAAAAATTAAATATTGAAGAATAAATTAAAATAATATTAAAATTTAATAAATATAAATAAAATATAAATTAAATTTAAAACAAGTTAAAAATTAAAATTAAATTAATATAAATTTAAAAATTGAAAGTTAAAGTAATTAAAAAATTTAAAAGTAAAATTAAAATTTAATTAATAAATTAATAATTGAAAGTTAGAAATGAAGTAAAATTGAAAATTAAAAATTAAATTTAGATAAAAATTGAACTCGATGTGTCTCTTATAAAAATTTGATCGAAAAAGTGATTCCTAAATCATGATCTTTTTTCTCTGAAATCGTGACGCGATGTAACAATGGTTGGATCTAAATGTATTTCATCTGTCATGTTGCGAAAAATGATTTAGTTAGATTTTTATTCTTAATTTATATTACAAAAATATATTTAATATATTACAGTAATATATGTTTCTGCTCGAAGCAATATTAATATAGTTCCTACTTGTGGATTGTATATATATATAACTGCTGAGTGCTGACTATTAAAGAGCAGTATCTTCTATAAATTCTATTGAGATTCTATTTGGAAATGAAGTTAAGTAATCGTGTCTTCAGTTAGATCCCTTCCTGGTTAATTGGGAGGATCATAGAATCATAGCATTGGAGCATGCCAATGACTAATAACATCGTGGGCAGTGTCGGAACATGATCCAACGCTAAAGAAATTCCACGCTGGGCGGTGACTTGTACACAAAGATCGCAAAATAAAGTACAACGTCCTTCTTAATTATTCCAAAGAAAGAGCGGTGTTAGCATGTAAAGTCAACTGTGTTACTTGAGAATCGACACAGATAGATCGGGTCGTACCAAACGTATAATAACAATAGTTCAGAAATATCACTATCATTCTTTGTTCTATTAGCGAAAACAGAAAAAAACCTTCACAGGAAACTATCTCGAATAAATGTCTGTTTACAATGTCGCGAACCATAAGCGTTCGCAAATAATATATTTAATATATTCGCACGCATTACAAATACAAATTAAATTTGACTTTATATATATATATTATTAAAAATTTTTAATTTTTAAGTTATATTAAAATATTTTAAATGTTACTTATTAATATTAAAAATAATTATAATCAAAAATTAAATCGAATCATATATAATCAAATCGAATCAATCGAAAATATCAATTGACATGATGAAATAAAAGTTCTAATTTTTGCTATGTTAAAACTTATTGAAAAAATTCTTATATTATTTCAATATATAATAATTTTTATTCAATTTTATATAATTTTATGTTTTTCTATGTTTTATTTGCTTTGTTTTTAATTTATTTTTAACTCTTTTCCCATATTTTAAATTTTATTTATTATGTATGTAATTCTTATGATGAATTTCTTATCTTCTTTTTAAAATTTGTTATTAGTTGTTCATTATTATTATTAATTGAATTATACTTCAATTTTCGCGTGACTAAGATGAATAAAAAGCTACGTCACTTCAGCCAATCAAGAAATCGCTAAAGTTCCACAATTATATGAATTAGTGCGCATATCGTTAGTTTATTGTCAAAAATCATAAAGAATTGCCTTACATAGATATAGTTATATAAATTTGTAGAATTTGATATTTATTGGATTTGATGGTTTAATTTATTATTAGTGTTTTTTTTTTAATTAATTGATTTTCTGTCGACCAATAATCCATACTAATCTGTATCGAAATCGGATTTAAATTTAGTTATTGTTTTATTTTAACATTATTCAATGTAAAAGTGCTTCTAATTTTTATTTATATTTGTATAGATTATTTTTAATTAAATAATGGAGATTAAATAATTAATGGAATGATTTCAAAAGTGTAATAGAATATGCATCATGACTTTTGTATAAATATGATAATATTTGATTTATTTTAAAAGAAGACAGTAATTATTATATGTTTTATTTCTCTTGTTTTTTAATCATAATGTAATTAAGAAATAAAAGTAATTAGACGAGATTGTTGTTAATTTTATATATATTCTCATATTCTCATTAAATGTGTCTACTTAGCATTCGATTCAAAACTGAGAATGTTTCTTATAATAATTCTGTTTGTTTAGAAAATAAATGTAATATGAAAAAGATCTTATTATTTCTGATCTAAACTCCTCGTTATTTATTTGTTTATTCTGTTAAAGTTCTTCTTTTTTTTTTTATTCTGTAACTCTTAATTTTTTCACAATTTGTCCGATAAACATTTGACAGGTTGGCATAATAATAATCGAGTAATCTCAAGATGTCTCTTTCTTAAGCAATATTTTAATGTTAATACTATACAAACTCTTAAACTAATAGCGTTTATGTTTCTATTGATGTTATTAAATCTTGCAAATGTTTTCTTTTCAGTCTTCTATTGACGCTGTTTTCATACAGAATGTTGGCAAATGAATTTGAATGATTTATTGTTTTTGGTTTGTATCACAGAGGCATCCATTGCACCTCGACTAGAAAGACCACAAAGAATTACAAACCTTCGTTTTTAACATAGATATTAATCCTTTGTGTTTGTGAGATCTTTTTCACTCAGACGAATCAGCAACTCGTGGGAAATGAGTTTCCCACATATTTGGTGAATTTCTTATAGTTAATTTGTAAAATAATTTTAAATACGAATTAATGTATAAAATTTTTATATTTTAATATTTCATGTATCTTTACATATCAAAGAAGAAAATTTATTAAATATTAAATTCTATGTTGTTGCTTTGTATGTTATTTTATATAATATTTTTGTAAAACAATCGACACGATACATCCTCGGCTTGTTGGGACAAGTATTGTAGTAAAATTTTGTTTAATGATTATTTCGTTGAAAGCAAATCCTTCTTAACTTCTGTTAGAATGCAACTTTTCATTCAAACAGAATTCATCGAAACTGAATATAGAAATAAAAAATCGATCAATATAATGAAAATCTCTCAATTGGTCATTCAAAGTTTTCTTTTTATTGCAAATGATTAAGGGACTGTTTCTGTAGTTTTTATTAATTTATATATAACATAAAAATTGGTTAAACATATTTCTAAAAAAAAAAAACCAAAAATAATTTACGCTAATATTTCAAGGACTTTCTTAGAAAACTGATCTGCTTGATCAACGCCGCTTATATATTTTGTGTAGCTTATAATAATATTCGGTTTTTTTTTTACAGTCATCAATATCATCAATATTATTTCAATATTATTTTATATTCTTAATATAATACAATATTCTCAATAATATTATTTTAAATTCTTTTTACGGGAATTATTTCCGCATTATCTCAAGTGGTCAAAAATGTAACAATCCTTTTGTAGTTTTCCATAACAAAACTAAAATATTATCTTTAGTTTGGCGCTATGCTATCATGAATTTTTTGTGAAATTTTGATTTTCTTATTAAATTTAACAATTCTTTTCTATTTATTAGAATCGTTCCAGTTAAATGGCATTTCAGTTAATTCTACAACTAAGATATAACTTGTATAATCTGTGAATTTATTGTATCCTTGAACATCAGAAATTTTGTTCAACAACATTTTGTAAAAATATAATGGAATTCTGATTAATAACGGAAGATCAGATTTTTATCAATTTCTTTTTTTGTTGTTGTTGTTGTTGAAAGCTCCATAATAGGACAGAATATCACAAGTATAGCCATTATTTGAATCTGCCATTGTTGTGAATTCTAACATCTCATTTGATTGGTTTTTGAATTATAGCTAATGAATGATAATCTTTGAACATGATACTAGATTCATTCATATAAAACTATTCTATCAATGTAAAATAATTTAAGAATTTTGAATTTATATAAATGTATAATCGTAAATGAGGAAGGGAATTTTCTAGTTGTAAACACATTCTTGAATTTGTATGTGTTGAAATTATTTTCAAACGAAGCATCCAAAAAATCTGTGTCTTGTGAATATTGAATAAAAAGGAATGTAACTAGTGTTATTTCTTGATCAATACTCTTGTAAGTTTGCCAACAATATAGTCTTCATATTTATTCAAATTCGCCAAATTCGAATAGGATGATAATGTCTTTTCTTCTAACTTTTTGTAGCATAATTATTTGTTTCACATACTATTTTATTGATAAGTTCATCAGTAAAAAATAGCTTAAAAAAATTTAATGATTCATTTATATCCGAAGTTATTTACGAAATTATTTACGATTTTGCGAATTTTTCATCGGATACCAACTGTATTTTTCGCGATATATCTTTCAATATGACATTATCTATTCTGAATTTTCTATGTCTTCTGTGGTCATCATTATTGCTTTCATCGTCTATTAATTTTATTTTTTAAATTTTTACATCTTTTCTCATTTCTCTTTCTTTCCCTCTATGGTCAATTATTTTGTAGAAATAGAAATAATTTCATCGGTCAATAACGAAAAATTTAAACAAAATTAAACATGAATTGATTTTATTACGTTCCATGCTACTTATAAATCTTAAAAATTTTAAAAATAATATTCCTAATGCCAAAATTGCTTCGAAGACGCAATTCGAAAATTTTGTAATCATTTGAAAATGTATTATTTTACACTTCGTAAAATTATACGTATAGAATTTAGGAGCTCATTCATTGAATTTTTAAAAGAAATCAAACATAAATAAACATTGTCACATGAAACCAAATGATGAAACATGAGAATACAAAGGCTTAACTATTGTACAAGGAATTATTGATTCTTCCATTCTTTTTGAGATGTGATTTTTGGTTGTTGTTCTCCATAACTACATATCATAGATCCGGATAGGTTTGATTTTGTAAAGTAGAAGTTTGTTTTCAAGATTTAGCTTCGATTCACAATGCTCATCTCTGATTTGTTCAATTTTTTTTTGTTGATATGCTGCTTCCAAGTAATCTTTGTATCTATGTGTAGTTCCAGATATTTGACTATCTTTTTTTTGCGCAATTTCGTTGTTATGTAGAATGATTCTTGATATCTTTCCTTTGCAAAGTGAAAGTTATGTGATCGTACTTATCGTTGTTTACTTTTTCCTTTCGTGCAGTCAGACATTTTTTCAGTAGATATATATGTTTTTGCAGAATATTTATTTTTTTCTTTTGAATTTTGATGTATTACTAATATTTCGATATCAAATGCAAATGTGCAAACGTCTTATGTTGTTGGGATGTTCGTTGAATAAAGAAAATAGAAAGTAGGTTCTAGTATATTTACTTGAGATACTCCAGCATTAATGAATTTTAAATTATTAGAATGTGAATTCCTTATTTTAATATAGAATATTCTATTGGTAACATATGGTAACATAAGCTAACTTGTAGTACAAGTCTTGTAAAAGGCTTTTTTAATATATTAGAATAAAGCTGAGAAATATTGTTCGTTTTCGAAGGCAATTATGATTTACTTACTGTTTTTTTTACGATTATTTCTTTTTATCTGACGAAAACTATTTTTTCAAAAATTTTGTACACTCATGTATACTTTTGTTTAGTTTTGATTGCACGATGATATCAACGAGTCAATTTTCAAATATTGCAATTTGATATGGTGTTGTATGTTATTGTTTTTATTACTTTATGTAGAAGATTTTCGATTATTTTCACATTTAAATCATATCTTGAAGTTTAGTTAGTTTTGATTGATTTGATAAGTTGTTTAACTTTCCTTTTTAATAATGTTTCCTATTCAATAGTTACAATTTACAATTTACTGCCGTTCAAAAGTATGTAGACATTTACTTTACTTTTACTTGCTAAATTCTATTACGAATATATATGTAATGTATTTGATTAATATTAAATTGATAATTTAATTATTCAATTCCTTTAAACAATTCTCTTAAACAAATAAAAATCTATCGTGAAAAACTGCGTTATATTGTGCTGCGTGCGGACAGTTTAAGGCTTTTCTCATTCTGTTGACGATAATAACTGCATCATTTGAGTGAAATCTGCTGTCTTCTCAAAAGTAATGTGAACATTTAAAAACGTTGTACCAAAGAAAAAACTTAAATAAAAGTGTAGCGATCACTCTGGTATTTAATTCGAATATTTGTAAGAGCACAATGGACATGAAAAGAAACAAGTATAAGTATAGAAATGCATTCGTAAATCATTATTTTATCGAAAGAAGGGTTCTGTAAAAAAAATTGCAGAAAAAGTAGAAATTTCAAAATCCTGTATGAGCTACAGTATTAAAAAGTTAAAGGTAGTACAGGAATTTGTTTTTTTATAAAAAGATCTGGAAGATTTAGAAAAACGACAAGACGACAGAAGACCATCATATTATAATTACAAGCAAAAAATATAAAAGTGTTATAGAGATATAGTCACAATCTCGCATCAAGTGTCCAAGATTACGTATCAAAGCACATAAACTATCTAATTATCGTATCCAGTGATCAGACTACAATGATCACTATGAGAGTCTGTTTGGAAGTGATGGTCAAAAAAATCCCTTCCTGATTCAATTGGAGAGTTACAGTTTCTCGCACATCAATAACTAATAATATTGCGGACAGTTCGCGACGCTATCCAAGTTCGAGCAAATTTCTCGCTTGGATGATGATTCGCATATAAAGATCTCGAACAAAGCAGAAACAGAACTACGTATAATTCGAATATTTGTGGAAAGTCTCGAATTATGGATCGCGATCATACAAATATATATTAGGGCCCGTCCCTCGTAATTTCTCTAGTAATAGTTCGAGAAGTCATTCATTGTGGTCCCATAATAATCAGTAGGGACCATTTCACCAAAGATCTTGTTGATTTCAAACTTAATTATTTAATAATTCTAACTCACATTGTAAACAGACAATTGTTCAATGGCTAAAAAATTATTGGTTTTGTAAAATTTAAAATTCCGATGTTAATAAATCAAAAAATGTGGAATCTGTTTTATTCTCTTATATTAATTTTATTAACAGATAAATATAGACGCCAATATTAATAATATAAGATAATTTGTAGTTGTGAATATATTTTTTATAAATATCCCTGCGTATTTAAATTCTTTTTATTATTATGATCAATGCCATTAAAAGAACATCTATATTTATAAAAAGAATGTGATAAATATTCATTGTTATTTTTTTTTTATCTATGTATTGTTGATTAAATATTGTTCACTATTGAAAAGAAATCTCGTGGAAAAAATGCAATCTGATTGGTTAATTTGGAAGGACTATTTTCACACGCATTTTTGTTTATGTTATTTATCGAGATGGATATATATACTAATACAATTGCGCAATAGAACTCTGTATATCTACCAAATAAAGTCTACTCAAAACGATGATTTGTATCTAAACCTCAATACATTAACATGTAAATTAAGATGTAAAATTCAAAATATTTTTAACTAACATATCAATAATATAATAATGCGCAGAATAATTATGATCCGTAATAATAATTTAATTTAATTTATAAATATAATTCAATAACAATAAAAAATTTATAAATATAATTCAATAACAATAAAAAATTTATAAATATAATTCAATAACAATAAAAAATTTATAAATATAATTCAATATTACGCTAACATGCTATTTATCGAGATGGACATACATACTAATCTAATTGTGCAATAGAGCGAAGCTACTTATGCAGAATAATTATGATTTATAATTTAATTTAATAATTTAATTAATAGTTTAATTTAATTTACAAATATAATTTAATAACAATAAAAAATTTATAAATATAATTTAATATTATTAAATATTTAATAATATACATTATATTCACAATATATTACAAATATTAAATGTAATATGTGATTTTATTGTGCAACAGAGCGAGGCTAATTATGTAGAATAATTATGATTTATAATTTAATTTAATAATTTAATTAATAATTTAATTTAATTTATAAATATAATTTAATAACAATAAAAAATTTATAAATATAATTTAATATTATTAAATATTTAATAATATACATTATATTCACAATATATTACAAATATTAAATGTAATATGTGATTTTATTGTGCAACAGAGCGAGGCTAATTATGTAGGATAATTATGATTTATAATTTAATTTAATAATTTAATTAATAATTTAATTTAATTTATAAATATAATTTAATAACAATAAAAAATTTATAAATATAATTCAATATTATTAAATATTTAATAATATACATTATATTCACAATATATTACGAATATTAAATGTAATATCTGTAAATGATTTTATTGCATAATATCAACAATATAATAGAAAGGAGTCCATTTTAGCTGCTACTATTGAATTATTCTATAACAAATAATTTATTCAGGATTATATTCATTTTTATCATAAAATATAAATTTTATTTATATAAATAATTTCACAAGTATAATCATCTTCTGAAATCTTGTTTTTAATAAAATCAATTTCTGAATCATCTTGTAAAATTAAATTATGTTGTATGACTACAGCTTAATCTTTTTTCTAAAATTTTTTTTCTGTGTTTCTTCTATATGTTTATAATATTTTTTCCAATCATTTGATTTATGTATAAATCATCATATGTTAATTTCTATGGTTCATGATAATGAAAAAGTATCTTATACTTTCTTAAATATTTTTTAACCTAGGCTTAAACTAAATTGAATGGGATTTAATCTACATGTATAATATAGGCAGTAAATTCTTTTGATTTTAATATTTCATTAATTTTATTCTGTATAATTTTTTTCTGTTTTTTTTATTTATTTATTCTATGAATTTATATTTTTTCATGTTTTGTGAATACGGAATATTATTATTTATTAACCAATTAATTATAACTTTTGTACAATATTTACCTGGAACCTTATTTAATTCAATGAAATGATATTATCTATTACAATGATGGATTATAGCGAGCAATTAGATATTAATTTCTCATTTATCCATTTTTCAAAATTATCTGCATTTATTTGACCATGATAATCGTTTATTGTTGTTCGTTTGTTGATTTAAAAATTAAATCATCATTTTTTATAAATTCATTTTTTCCTCCACAAACAATCACAAATCTTATTATTTTTTAATATCCTTATTATTTCTTGTTATTTCTCATTTTGCCAACATTTTTAAAAACACATTATATTTATATACTCACGTTTATATATACAATATTTCTATTTTGAAATCTATGTTAAATTTTGATTCAATATTCTTTAAATATTTTGATCGTGGCTACAATGTTTGGTTTTTCCAAAACTTTTTAAAACTTTCCTGATATTATTATTATTTTTTCATTTAAAACCCATACTTTCAAGCAATTTATATAATGAATTAAATTTCCAAAGAAAAGTAATTTTTTTCTTTAATGACTATTAGTAATTTGGGGCTAGTAGATATAATTTTTTTTTCTATGTAAAATTGATAAATTAAATTTTTTTTTTTATAATTTTGTCTTCATCGAAATAATAAAATTTTTTATATTCTTTTCTTGGTAATTTTTTATCTGGTAATAACAATTATTCGTTTTTTCTAGATATTGATTTTTCTTTTCGAATTCTAGAAATTATATTTATCAAAACTCCAACATAAAAACTTTCTTTGCTTCTTTATCACTTTCTTATTATTCGACGAATCATATTTCGTGTTTCATTGTGAATCGTTTATCCTTGTTTGTGCTTCATAATAATAACGAACAATAATAAAATTATAATAAAAAAATATAAAATTAGAAATAAAATAGTTACAATTTTTAAAGATGAAAAAATGCACGTTGATAATTAAGAATGCTGTCTATAGTTTTCAAATAAATGTAAACAATTTAGTTTGTAATCTGATAATTATCTGTTTTTTCTTTGTTGAGGTGAGTTCTATCTCACTCACTTTGATATTTTTTACTATAGTTTAATCGTTAATATTTAATCACTATAGAAACTCGAAAATTAATTTGCACGTTGCTCTTTCATATTAGACATTTGTAAAAATATTTTCTTGACAATTTTCAAAATTATATTATAATATAATATTAATATTAATATTATATTAATAATTAAATAATATTATATTATTCGATTATTATATTCTTATACATATTATATTCTTTTTTTATGAAGAAAATTTAATAAGATATTAATATTTTATTTTTTTTTAATTCTTATTTGAAGAAATTTTTATCAATCTAATTTTTGTTTAATAAAATTATATTTTTTTTATTATTATTATTTTATATTATTTTTATTATTTATTATTATTATATATTATTTGTCTTATAATAAATTAATAAAAATTAGTAATAATAAAAATATTTTCTATCCTATTTCTATTTTTAAAAAATTACATGAAGATTTCTTGAAATAAGAATGCAACAAAAAGTTAAAATATCTTATTAAATTTTTCTCATAAAATTAAGCAAATTTAATATAAAAAACTATATCTTATTTATACAATAAAATCTTTTTATTCTCTAATATTCGAAATTTTGAATATTCAAATTATTGTTATTGTTATATTATATTTATATATAATATAAATTAGCTTTCCTATTATTATGTGGCACGTGACATCAGAAATGCTCTATGAAATGTCTAAAATGGGGATAGGCAGTCCTAACCTTAATAAGGATTCCTCTTGCTTTGTCCTACGAGACTTTTTTCTAGCAGTAATCAATAATTATAATTTATATGAACAATGAAATGGAAACGATAATATTATATATATCATTTTTGGAACATATAATCAAATGAATGAATATACGGGAGTGATTATCTAATAATGATACTTTTTTTATCTTTTGTTGGTAATGTATATTTTTGAAAATATTGCAAAACTATTATATATATTATATATAGAAAATCTCTTTCTTACATCCTGTCAGTTTTCAATGCATCCGATCATTTCTTGGATACTAGAAAATGTAAAATGTAAATATTTTAAAGATAATTGCAGGAATTAAAAACATTATCTTCATTTTGATTGAAACAATGGATGTATTTGTCGTTTTATCTTAAATTCAATTTTAAATAAATAATATGGCAACAGAAGTATTAACCACTTGCATTTGAATACGATGACTCTTAAGCACCATTTGGATTGATTTGGTAACAATCTTTTATTCGCTTAAATGGCAACGATATATATTTATGTTTGATTTTTTTAAGAGTATAAATAGATTCTTAAGCTTTTTACGTTTTTATAATCTTATGAAGTGAATAATATACTATCAAATAGCTAGATTTTCTTATCTGAAATTAAACCGTAATCGGACTGTATCTTCGGCATTAATTCGAGTTCGACAGTTGTGGCAATAGGAATATTATTTTCAAAATTTTTAAGTTTTATAAGCATAGAATGTGGTTGTTATCGCCGTAGCCGGTATAATATCGCGATGGACGTTAGACAGTGGGCGATGCATTATAAGAGAGCTGCGTCTCACATGAATATACAAGTATCGTGTCCGACAGTCGGAGCACGATTTCACTCGATTTATAAGTTGACTACGACTTGCTCTGCTCCGAGTTTGTGCGGTAGTGATCATTAGCCAGGAAGAAAGTGGCTAGAGAGCCAGGTTGACTCTCTTCCTGGCTAATTGAGTATCCTAATTGTAAATGGGGAATGCCGATGACCAATAACATCACCGATATCTCCTGATTTGCGATACGGGCCAAGGTCGGCCTGGCGTCTTGTACATAAACTTCTATGGCACGCACGCGAACGTCTAGTAAACCTAAACAAAGAACTCCGGGTGTTTTTGCTCTATCGATGACCTTGACAGTGATTACAGTTTTTGTTTAGGTCTATCAACGGTTCGTTGCCGTGAAAGCGAGAAGGAGCTTCCCGAACTATCTTCTGTTTACTGTTCGCGAGAACGCTCGCGAACAGTAGTAATGAAATTAGTTCAAGTGAAAATGAATTTGATTTTTCGTTATTGAATAACGAAATTACTTTTATTTATAAAGCAATGATGAAGATAGAGATGAAAGTGTAAAAGATGAAAAAATATGAAAAATAAGAATAATAAACAGTGAATGTGAAAGCACATTATATTAATCCTTTGCAACTCGAGATGATTTTGCCATGTATCTACAGATAACAAAATGATTTTATAGACAAATTAACTTACAATATATATATATATATATATATATGTTTACATCTTTAAAAATATGATTTTCTGTTTTTTTTTCTTTGTGTGATAATTTATGAAGCAATTATTGAAATGTATTTTTGGTTTATCCGACACAATATCACAATAATAACTTATTTCGTGTCTTCCAACTGATTTATTTCGACAAAACTTACAATCTTTTTCTCTTCCCGTTAAAACCACTGCTTTCCATTTAATCGAATCTCATTGTGATTCAATTAGTAATCGACATCGAAGCTCGCGATTGTAAAAAATATTCTCTCAATTGATTTATTAAAATTTTTATAAATTGTAAAGTAAGTGGCTTTTCGTTCTTCTGCTTTTTTTACTAATTTATAAAGAATTAATCAAACAAATTTTTAATCCCCAAATAAAAAATAAATTGCACCATCACTTCAGTGACTTCTTCATAAAGCAGTATGTCGAAGCATACTGACCAGCTCATGAATTTATAATTGTATTAGATTTTTTGATAATAATATGAACATTATGACGGAGAATTGTTTCCACTTATGAGTTGGTATTCATATCTGCATTATCTCAATTGTCAATAATGTGACGATCATTTTATCTTTCTAATCCTAAAACCAAATTATTTCTGTGATACATCGTATGTTGATTTTTTTTAAATTTTTTTATAGTATCTGACAATTCTTTTCTATTTTTCAATATTGTGCCAGTCAAATGACATTTTAATTTATGTAATTAATTAGCCAAAATATAAGTAGTATAATAACGATCTGTAAACATATGATTCCTGTGGGAATTTCATTCAATAACATTGTGTATATACAGTTGTAATGGAATTCTAGTGCATATTGGAAGGTTCGATCTTATCAATATTTGTAAGGCTATTATAGTAAGTATAATATATATAAAATTTCACATGTATAATCCATATTAGAATAATATATAAATTCGAATAATCCGTTGCTTTTATTAAATTATACGTCATAAATGAAACTCGATTTTTGAATTTTATAATAGACTCGTTTACACAAATTTGCTGATTCGGTATAAAATAATTTAAAAATTTTGAATTTATATAATCAAGACAGCCATTTATTAATTGTTATAAACGTTGGGTTAGTAGGGTTATCTTGCGTCGAAACTATTTTCATGTGTAACATTCAAAAAATTTATGTATATCTATCTCTTGTAAATATATTTGAAAAAAATAGAATGTGGTTTACTTGATTTTTTTATCAATATTCTTGTGTATAGGTCAGTGACATGGACCTCATATTTGTAATAATTGTGATGAACGTGATGAAAAAATTTTTCCTTGGTGACATTATACCATGTTTGCCAAATTGAAATAATAACGTTTTCTTCTTTAGCTTCTTTGTAATATATAATTGTTTATTTCAATTATTATTTGTTTTATTAGCTTGTTAATAAGAAATATTTTTAAAAAATCCAACGGTTATTCAATATTTAAGGATATCTGTGACTCCTGCAGGTTTTTCCCTAGTTACGAATTTTATTCTCGATAGTATTTCACAAGGTATCCATTCTGCATTATTAAAATCTTGTGGGATATCGCTATCACTTTCACTATCTACTATTCTAATTTTTCGATTTCTTACACCTAATACTGTATCACTATCTCCATCACTACTTTCATTATTTCTATCATTAATTTCTTCATGAATACAATCAATTTTTGTTTCTCAACAGTTCAAAATCATATTTAATCTTCACTTGAGCTAATTTCATATTCTAAATCCATTATTTAGGGCTTCAAAACTTTAATACTTTTGCCATGATTTTCAAAGAAGATTACTAAGATTGTCAGGATTATTGTTTTGGAGGAATTTGAGATTAAATATCTTATCTCTATTTTAAAGTATAAGTTTACAACATTTCTTAATAAAAACATAAAGAGCTAAGGAACAATTCACAAATCCATATTACTCTCTTATTAATTGGAGATAACGAAATCTAGCATAAATAAAGACTGTTGCTACTTGAGTTTCCTAAAACGCTGTGACAACTGAGAATCATTTCAGAGCACAAAGAGTTAATAGAAGTTAAAAAGAATCGTAAGATTTGCTCTCAACGAAATAAAAAAGATGAAAAACATTTTACTGCGATACTTGTTTTGATAAACCGAGAATGTATCTTAGCAATTGCTTTATAAAATATTGCACAAAACAACAATATAAAGTTTAATATTCAATAAATTTTCTTTCTTTATATGTAAAGATTCATGAAATATTAAAATATAAAAGTTTTATATGTTAATTTGTGTGTGAAATCATTTTTAATTATTATAAAAAGTTCATCAAATTTCATAAAATCGTCTCGAGTTGTTGGTTTGGCCGAGCGCAAAAGGTTAATCATTTATTTCTGTATATTCTTGATCTGCCAAATATTAAGTGTGCAAATAAATTCTTTCCCTCCTTTTTTCCAAATTCAAGATTTTATTAAGATACAAATTACATCTCAAAGTATTCGCCCTCATTCTCTATTCTTTTCCCACTGGTAAATTACAAATTCCATCCCTGAAGAATGATGGCTGTTTGCTAGTTATAAAGTCGTCAATACATTTTTGAATATCTTCTTCCGAGTTGAAATTCTTTCTTGAATTGGTATTGCAAATGGAGTTGGGGAGTATACCGAATGTGGCAAGACTTCCCATTCCAATACATAAAATGTGTTCCTTTTACAACATGTGGCTGAATATTGTGCTGCAAAGTCATGTGTCTTATTTCTTGTCCAGTAAACGGCCATTTTTGCTCTGGTCATATAAATTCATTAATTTTGATAATATTCAGCAATTGTTGTTCTTTCAGATGGAAGCAGTTATAATGAATGATTCCTCGGAAATACCACCACATAAACAGTAAAACTTTTTTGTAATGCAAATTTGGTTTTGCCACTAAAATGGACGGCTCCTTGAGATTAACCTATTTCCATTGTTTGGGATTTCCATATAAGACTCATTTTTCATTGCCAGTAACAATTTTATGCAGAAAACTTTCATGCCGTGAAAGCAAGACAACAGAAATCTCGAGTCTGTTTTTCTTATTTATTTTGCTTGTTTGTTTCAGACAGATATTGCCTGTCTGGTGATTACAAATTTTTCTGCCAATTTTTCCTGCATTTGGATCGAATTTTCGTTGAGCAATTTCTCTAATTCACCATCATCAAACTTTCTCGATAAACGATCGTCGCCTTCCAAATTAAAATTTCTGACTTTAAATCTTTGGTACCACTTTTTGCATGTTCTATAAGATACAAACCATTTCAGTAATTAATTCAGTAACTTCAACAGCTGATTTCCTAAGCTGAAATGCAAAAAATAAACAGTGACACAAATGATTCTCGCACATCATATTGTTTGAAATTGTTGTATAAGATTGGAAACTCTTAGAGTCATCATGACTTTTTTTTAAAACAAAAGAACGCTTTTTCATAGGTAATATATCATCATAGGTAATAATTCGAATTCAATCAGAAGTTATGATCGTAGAAAAAAAGGCAAGGAACTTATTTGCACATCTAATATGTATATGGAACATCTATACATGCAAGAAATATATATTTATACAAACCATATGCAATATATGTAATGTAGAATATGTAAAATAAAATCTGTATTTTGAAATCTTTTAAAGACAATATAAATTTTTACCCAAGTTCCAACTTTATCTAATTTCTATAAAAATATATGTTTTGTATAAGCATCCATACTTAATCATGAATAACGTTTACTTATATAAATTATATAGGTTAGAAAGTTTTTTTTGTGAATATCTCGAAAACTATGCAACCAAGCAACGATATAGGAAAATATAAATGATTTTAACTTTAATAATATATTTCAAGATTATTAAAATCATTATTCTGCATTGTAGAGTTTCGTATCCCACAAACACGTGGTATAATTAAATAATCTAGGAATTTTTAAATCGATCCAGCTGATATTTTCATAGATCAGAAATGAAATTCGATAATGATGTAATCGTTAAAAAAAAAAAGAATAACGCATCCATATACAATTTGAATTCGAATGTGAATAGATCCTTTGATGAACCTATTTATTTCTCGAACAAATAATATTTGCTATTCATAGAAATTCGCTGTAATCTATTCCCAATATTTGCAAACAGCAAGTTAATAGTGCGGCATATCGCTAACTCTTTTGTATATTCTAACTCTTTTTTGATTACAGAAACACTTTTTTTTATGTTTACTTGTTAAATAATTGATATCTACATTTTCCGATCAATTTAGCTTTGAAACATTGGTACACTTTTTGACCAAGTATGACATAATACATTCTTCATGGGGTTATAATTTTGTTTATACTGATTGCTAAAGGGAATTTATTGGTTTTTATATAGCATCGCAATTGTGTTTCACATAACATGTAAGTTAAGCTGATAATGTAAATTTTTTATTTTTATTAGCAATTAGGATTTTTGTATAAGAAATGCGTATTGGGATTTCAACTTTTGTTATAATAATATAATAGTAAGAAAGCTTTTACGAGCGAAATCTCAAGAAGTTGTATGCTTAATTTTCGATATCATTATTTTTCTAAGTGTAGTTCCTTAAAAAACTAAGTGATTCGAGCGATCTAATTTTTTATATATTATGACCACACTTTTCTATATTATGATCAAGAACATATATTTAATTTTCCGCGTGATTGTTGGCTAATAAAATCTACATCCATATATTTGTATTCTTTATACTTGCTATCATGATGGAAGCATGCTTTGTTGATAAAATTTTCACATCTCTAAAATCTCTTCACTTGAGTACGACGATACTACTCTTTAGATATATTCCTCTTTAGATATCATCTCTTCTTTTTTAACCTATTTCGAAAAATTTCTTTGGGGATGAACTTTTTGTTGTTGTTCACCGTTCTATCTGATTCTTTTGCTTTAGATATGAAATAGCTCGTATAAAAATTGTCAATAGCGTTCGATTCTGGTTGAAAAGCTTATTTGCAAGTTGTTGGCATACATTGTGCGCCAATCTTGTTTTTCTAATTTCATTAGTTGATTTTTTACAATAAATTCTTATCGATCATGTATATCCTTCAAGAGAACACAGCTTGAATAATTTTATACCATATTTGTATAGTCTTTATCTAATATATATTGTTTGAATATGAGTCTTCCACTTCATGGAATTAATATTTCGTCAATAATGATGTTTTCTCTAATAGACGTGCTCCGCACATATAACCACTTATACATCTTTAAGAAGTATACCACTTGTTACGACATTTGTCGAAGGGCATTCGACAATCATCCAGCTTACATGCACCAAAACAATATTATTATTGTGAACACAATAACTTATTATTATTTCTTTTTCATTTTCATTAAACACTTTATTCTAAAGTCTATTGTTAGTCTCTTTTTCTATAACTTTTTGTTTTATATATATTTCTGTGATAATTCATATATAATGAAAAACAAAATCAATAATTAAAAATTTTGTATAAATCTTTATTTTTATTTTTATTTTTTCGTAATTTTCTGTTATTTTTTTGTATTGTCCTAAACAATAATTATTAGAAAAAATGAACATCATAATAATATTTTATATATTTTATATATAATATTACAATATATATAACATCACAATATAATATTTTTTATATTATACTTTAAAACTAATATAAAATTAGAGTTTTCAATTTTTTTTAATTTATTTATTTTTAACAAAGAATATTTATTGATTCTGTTTTGCACAGTATTTTTAATAATTTTTTTATTTTAAAATATTTTTAATTTTGTCCAAATTTTTTTAATTTTTCAAAATAACTTAAGACATACTTTTAACTAATTTTCTGCAAGAATTATCCTACTGTTTTTTATAATTCTTCTTTAAATTCTTCTCAATTCATTAATGATAAGAATTCATAAGAATTCTGTAAAATTTTCATTGAAATCCGGATTTTGTCCCGGTTTTTTCAAAATAAAAATTTTATTTTATATGTAATCCTTTCGTTATGATTATATATCGGCATCCATACGACGACTTGTATATACGATTATAGTCAGCAAAAAGATTTTACTGTACCTGTAGAATATCTCCTAATTCTATTGACTCGTATTAATCCTATTAAAAATATATTTTGAACGCATGTAATATATTCTGGACATCGAAACAAGTTTCTTTCGTTTTTTCTATTTGATAGTGGAATATTTTTATGGTACAAAATTTACCATTCTCAATTAAATTATTAAGAATTATAATTTAATACCGTATTAATTACCGTATTTGTATTTTTATTTATAATAATTGCAAAATTTGTAAATATGCAAATAACTGAATATGTATTTATTTTCATGTTTCTCATAGGACGAAACAGTTGTTATATAACACTTAAAAAAGTATACATAGAAGAGCGTTGAAAGACGTAAATGTGAACACTGAAGACTATCGACGTACAATGTGTACCAAAGTATAAATACCAAAATCAATTTATTTTGATGGTCCCATTGAAAGAGCGATTGAGAGACTCAAATGTATATTTTGAATTTTCTTTCTTTCGCTAATTCAATATAATTTAATAATTAAATAATTTCAATATCTTTAAAAATAATGTCAATATAAGATAGAACCGTACAAAATTTTTCTTGTTTCATAAAATCTTTAATATCATCATAAAACTGATCGGATTACTTTTAAATTATTAACACGATTTTGCCGACATTGAAATTATCACGACAATCATTAATCAATGATATTAACATTATAATATAATATGAATAACATGAACAAGTATAATATGAATATAATATGAACAAAACAATATAATATGTTAATATTAATATGTTAATATTTAATGTTAATATAATTCTTATAATTTGTTTACTCGATTAGTATATGTTTGACTTCCATATAGACTTATGGACTATAACTTAATTTTTGTAAAATATATGAAATGAGAAGCAAATTAAATATTAAAAATAAAATTCAGGTTGTTTTTTCTTCCAATCACCATCTTCCATAAATTAAAAATTTATTAAATAATTATTCATAGTTTTATATTCAATAAGTCAAGAAAGGAATGATTTATATTATATATAAAAAAAAAGGATAATGATTGTGAATGCATAGGTACAAATACATTTTATATAAGTGGACAGGATATAATTCATACCACGATAAATTATAATCATTGGAAATATCAGAATCTAAAATCATAGAATATTGTAATAAAATTTAGAAAATGGATACCTTATCTATAATAAATAAATAAAATTCTTAATGTAATCATAGAAATCAAAAAATACATTTAAACATATATTCTCATTAATAGTGCTTCAAAGTATAATTATTTTATAAAAGAGAAAATAAACCTGAAATACAAAAAAATAATTAAAAATCTTGAATTGAAAATTTATAGAGATTATAATAACAGAACAAGCAAGAAATATAATATTTACGATGGCATATAAAGATATTTTCAAGAAAAATAAAATAAAATAATATATAATAAATTTGAAAAAATAAAATAAATTTGATAAATAGCACATTTAAATTAATTCTTAGATTTTATAAATAAATAAAAAAAGTTTATAAGATTTTATAAGCAATACATGGTAATAAACAAAAAAATCAGGCATATTTCTTTGGTATATGCAATCTTGTCATCGACGAACATAATTACAATAAACACGAACGAATTATAATAGACACTCCCATATTCGTACTCCTATTATCTGATTATCCTAATATACGGACGTCGTATTATTCATATTTTTTGTTATCCATACAATTCGTAGTGATGTTTACATACAACATACTTAGATTAAATATAAATATAAATATAACGTATTTAGATGTAACAGATACTTTGCCGTGTCGTCTAGTTAAACGTAATCATATCGATTCAGTCTGAAGCAGAGAACGATATTACAATGGCAAGTAAACGAAAACATGTAATTAACTATTGAAAAGAAATATAAAATAATTAAAGATAGT
Source organism: Apis florea (assembly GCF_048593485.1). NCBI lineage: Eukaryota > Metazoa > Arthropoda > Insecta > Hymenoptera > Apidae > Apis > Apis florea. Next base: position 49,776 of record NW_028256828.1, on the reverse strand, counting down.
TTATATATAATTGAAAGTGGTGAAAGTGCAACGAAATTAACAAGAGGAAATCTACAATCACAGATATTAAAAGACAGAAAATTATATACAAAATGTAGATTCAATATATTTGAAGCGCAACAGGAATGTAATTTTACGCAGCTGTTTACAATAAAACATTTATACGACTTAAAAGATAGCAGACCATTAGATATTGAAAAAGCTGTCAATTTTGTTCATTTCTTGAATAAATGAAATTTAATGCAAAAGAAAATAATTATTCTGTTATCCGAAAATTCCACTATTTGGCCACTTTTGTCTCTCTATTAGTTCGAAAACGGAAGTCTCTATTGTATATCAAAATTCCTGACATTTCGTGTACAGCGATTACATTATCTATGTTAGATTCCAAAATTGAAACAAGAATCACGAATAATCTTGTCTACTATCGTGAAAAAATCAATTTATAATATCTGTAATCACGAAATAGTCACGAATTTAAAAAAATTCATTAAAGCGTTGGAAATTACAATTGGGATGAAACGAGTTCTTATCAGTTAATCTGAATGATCAATACTGAATGAATTATTTACATCAGAGTTACAATTAATTGTTAATTTGTTAATATTGGAATATCATGTCTTATTAATATTATATTTCATTCACATATAATTTCATGAGTCCAATAATGTAAGTAAATAGATTTACAGAGTATAATTTTTATTCAATCCATAAAATTATTATATGCAAAATCTTGCATTATATCATTTGGTGTAATTGCAATTATCCTGTTAGAATTATTACTTTTCGTTGTTTTTCTAACTAAAGTTTTTTTAAATTTATTCTATATATGATATTTTGAACAAATTCAATAGTTTTGAACTGATTAAATAATCATGTATATAAAAAGCATTCATAGCAAATTGTGTATCCCAACTATAGGTGAAAAAACAATAAATCAATTAACAATCTTAGATCATTTTGATATCAAAAAATTTGATATCCGATAGAATTTTTAAATAACTTCAGTTGATATCGGAGACAATATAAAATAGGTTATTAACGATATCATAGATTGGTCAGAATCATGATTCATTTTCATTTATAGATCTTGTTTTGTATATAATAAAAACAAAATTCTCAACCGATATTTTAACGTTGTGCGAAATTAAAAAAATCGTCGCATATTGTCTTCACTAAAAAAAAAAAAAAAAAAGAAAGACTATTAACACAAGAAAATACAAGACAAATACATCTTAATCTTAATTTTTGACTAAAATTACAATTTAAAAAAATGAGTTTCATTTGAAAAACAAACTGTTTTTATTGCAATCATTATTTCTTGGATGATACAAAAATATTTCGTATTCAGTGGTTTCATATCAAAATATAATCATGATAATTGAATAGAAATATTTGTTTTTGAAAAATAGACATAATTTTTGATCTTACATTTTTACTTAATTATATTTAGAAAATCATCATACAGATATCACACTATATAATATAATGTGCATAATGATTTCGATGATTGATCAAAAATGAGATTATGTATTAATATCACTTAATTCTACTAGTCGTAAATACATGATGAATGCTTACAATAGATATTTCCGAGTGCTGATTCTGTCTTGTATTGATTTCATTTGTTATATGCATTGTAAAAAATATAAATTCGTAGAGTAAATTTTATAATTTAATATAATTATAAACGTAACCTGATTCGAACGAAGATTTTCATGAACAACTGTATCGGATAATTATTCGATATATAACAATACGAATTTCGAAAGAGCGAATAACAAGATCAGAGTTATACTAAATTCTTTAAATGAATATTTCCTCATAATTAAAAAAATATACTTTGTGTTAGTATTTTTTTCTAATTTCAACAATTTATGAGAAACAGCCGTTAAATCGTTAAATACGCAGTCGAATTATTTATATTCAAAGAATTTAATGTGTTCACGAAATCGAAATCGAAATTTTTTAACTTCAATTTAATGATTTGTCTTTCATCATTCAATTTTATCGATTCTTTCGCATTAATTTCTATTCATTTTCTAATTTGCACTTCTTAACATATAAAACTGGAACAAATTTCAGCAATATTTATTGTAATTGATCCTTAAATTAGATATAAAAAAAACATATTTAAAAGGTTAAGCGAGATTTTTAAACTAATAGCACAAAGATTATATCTATTTATAGAACATACGAAATAATAATATAAAAATCGAAAAATGCGAATTTTTCATTATCCTGAAGAATCATAATCTTCTACTACTACAATAGTTGATTAAATTGAAGAAAGGTAAATTCTAAACCTGTAGACTCAACATGAAATAATTAAAGATAAAAAATCTTTTCTTTTCCTCTCCTCTTCCTTTGCCAAGTCTATCTTTCATTTATTATCCAGACATTCGAATTAGTGGTAATACGATAACTTAATGAGAGAAGCATATTTTTTTTTTTTTAAATGAAATGCAATATAGAAGAATTTGGTTTGATATTTTGAACTGGATTTGGTTTGATATTTGAAACTGGACAACGGCGAATCCTACAAATCATTCTTCTAAAATTTCTAAGATATTCAGCATCAAGTTTATTTAAATAATTATATAATGCAATTCTTATTCCTGATAAAGCTACATTTTAATATGATTTAATTATTTAATTATGTATTATTATTTAATTAATCTGTCAATTAGAATGTTGTAGCGTTTTTCCAAAAATATATAAAGTATGCTGTTTGTACATATAAACATATCTTTAAAAATAAATTAAATATATTTTTATCATGTAAAATTTTTACGACGATAATAAAATAAAAAATTAATGTTCATTTATCTGACTACACAATAACTTAATATGTGTTTGCAATTTTTTCCTTTCCTTTTCGTGGAATGTTATTTTTTGAACAAAAATATTACGCATTATATTAGAAATATTTCAAATTCGATTTCATTTCTTTAAAATGAATGTTAGTTAATAGAAGAAAAATATGTCAATATAAATATCAATAAATTTTTTTGAGAATTAAAATCAACAATCCCATAAATTTCATTAAAATCAGCGTATGCAGTGGATTCGATATGTTTCCTTTAAATATAATAAATTTTATCTATTTAAATCTAATTTAAATATTTAAATCTATAATCTATATAATAAATCCTATTTTGATAAATAATTGTTTCTTGTACTATTGATAGGAAAATTATAAAATGATAGATGAAAAATATGCGTGCAATATAATTCTGAGAAATGAAATAGATTAATTTGAGAAAAAAAAAACGATTAAGAATGAAAAGATAAGTGTTTTGTGATATATATATTTTTATTATTAAAAGTTAATAAAGATAATATATTTATTACAGAAAGAATAGAGACAATTTTCTCTTTGCTTCTTCAATAAAAATTGTAACTAATTATAAAACATGTATTGGCACATTTTGAACAAAGAAAATTTTTCTGAAAAAGTACATATAACCTATAAGAACAAGTTTTTCATTAAAAATAAAGATAAAAAATATTATATATTAAATTATGTTGGAACATCAAAGAATACTATGTATAAAAATTATATAAAAAGATTTAAAAAATTTTGAGAAATTAAGAGATTCGATATAAATTTGAGAATTTCGACTTAATCTGACGTTGAGATTAAAAAGTTTGTATGTATGTATATGTGTAATTATCAAAAAAGCAAATTAGATAATAATGAATGCAAAATGAATGCAAGAATATAAAATTTAATTGTGTTGGGTATAAAAGATTAATGATTAATACATATAACAATATATGTTCCACAAGCATGATAAATGACTGACATTATTTAAAAAGAGTGTAAAGGAATTGAAATTGAAGTAAACTCTGCAAAAGAAATAATAAACACAATAATTACACTTCGTCCAACGACGAAATAAATCGGAAATATGTTCAATGAGTTGAACAAGGCCAGATCAATACAAGCTTTACACAATGCGAAATTAAAGGTTGTCTTTTTATTTTTATTATAATTTTTATTATAATTTGTTCACTATAACATGAAGTTATATATTAATATAAATATATTTATCTAACAAGATAAATAAAAATATATTACAAAAAAAGTTATATTTAATTAATATTTTTTATTTAGAATTAGAATTATTTGATTTCGTATCATATTATGTTAAATAACACGTAATAAATGGTTTTATTATTGATTCAATTCTAACAAAATTTATTTTCAAAATTTGTATATATTCTGTGCATAACATATTCTGTGCATTTTTTTTCAATTTTCCACCATGATTATATTTATGCTTCATAAAATAAATTTTTTTATATCAAAAAATTTAAAACTTTGTCTAGAACCATTGTTGGATTTTTTCTTTTTTCAAAATATTATTAGGAATTTTTTCAATTTTATGGCAATCGTGTAAAATTTATTTATCCATTATCATTGAATGTTCTTCAATTTTTTGAGGAAAATCATTCAATTACTTTTGAGGAAAATCATTCCTCAAAAATTTATTCCATTCATTTCCTCGATAATTTACAGTTTTTTTTTTCTTTAATGAAATGTTCAAAATGTATTGTTCATAAAACCATTGATATTTTCAGTATAATTATTAAACAACAATTTTTCTTTTCCAGTAGAATTTTTTAAACTAGTTGAAAAACCACTGGAATATGCAGCTTGAATTGATGTTACAATCAAATCATTTCATATTGAATTCTTTGTATATCTTATAGTGGTTTAATTTCATCCAAATAAGAAATATAACGATTGATTTCCCTCAATTATTTTAATTATTGAAAGTAACTTCTTTTCCAAATGGCAATTTATTCGCTATCGTTCAAAAAACTGTTCCGTTTTTGTTAAGTAAATTTAAAATTGATGCTTTTTAATAATTTATGAAATGAACTTTTCTTTAAATTAGATAATGTCGATATTTACAATTTTTAAATTTTTTTTTATTGTTGATAGTTTATTTTGAAAAAATTGGCGAAAAAATTGATGAATTATTCTAATGATATTCTTGACAGAATAGTTTATTTTTTCAGAAATTTTTTGTTCTTTTAAGAAACGATATTTCTCCTAACATATATTCTTTATATGTACACGGTAGACTAATTTAACAATATCATAAAATAATGTTTTTCTTAAAATATATTTGTAAAATATATGTATTACATTTTATTAAAATGCATGTATGTAATTCTTAACTTTCAGAAACTTTTGCAATACGAACTGTTGTTTTTATTACATTATCAATTGATATAATAAAATCCTTTTTCATTTCTTCTTTATAAATATTTAAAATTATATTTTTTTCATTTGAGCTAACGTATATTCTTTTATGAATTTTTTTACAGGCTAGATATTTTCTGGTTAATTAAATAATAATTTAAATTTTTCCTCTTTTTTAAATTGTTTACAACGCGATATAGTAAACTGAATATAATAAAGTAACACTACGATTCACATATATTCTTTTGCGCTCCAATGGTGATTCTCAGGCATCACTTGGATTGATGCGATAATTCGAACGGCATCATTTATTATTTATATTTATTTATGTTATATTATGTTATGATTTTTTTAAAATATCATTTCATGAATAGATTCCTAAGTTTTTTATATATAATCTTATAAGAATCTTATAAAATAGAATATATTGTTAATATATTGTTAAATGGCTAGATTTTTTTTTATCTCAAATTAGACCGGATCGGACTACATCTTCGGCATTAGTCCGAGTTTTACAGTCATGGTAATAGAAATATTATTTTCAAAGTTTTTGAGTTTTGTAAACATGGAATATGAGTTTTGTAAATATGGAAATTAGTTCAAGAAGATAAAAATGAGTTTGATTTTACGTAATTGAATAACGAAATTATTTCTATTCATTAAAAAATTAAGGATAAAGAAGAGGAAAATAGCGATGAAAATAGAGATGTAGTAAAAGAAAGAAAAATAAGAATAATAAGAATAATAAGAATAATAGAAAATGATTAAAAAGTGAAAGCACATTATTGGGATTGTAAAATTTACTTTCAACGAAATAAGAAAGATGAAAGACATCAAACGACATTTTATTGTGATACTTGTCCTGATAAATGTGCAAAGAATCAATAAACTTGTAACTCATTTTACTTTTTATTTGATAATTTCTGTCGATTTTAATTTCGAGATACAGTTTAATATTTGCTCATTTTTTCTATATCGGAATAGCAATTCGCAATATGTCTAAACATTGCATTTAAAACATTTTGGTTCTTTGCCTCGCTTTGAACAATTTTTCGCATTGTGATCCCGCATCCCACATGTGTTGCAACATGATGTCCGAAATTTGCTTGGATTTTCTCTTCTTTCCATCGCATCCTTTCGCTTTTTCAGATATCCTTTATGTTTCTACTTTTTTTTCTTTCATCGTAAATGACTAAGTTAATCTTTAACTGTCCCAATGTGTGTGCTTGATATAATATGAATTCATTCTATTCCTTATCTTCCATCAATTATATATATTATTAATGCACTTTCTTCCATACTAGCGATCTCTATCATCGTGTATACATATTGTCGGTTTGTTTCTTGTGGTTTTCTTTTACGTTTAGATAATTGTGTATGAATTTGTGCATTGCTTATCGTCATCCTTCCTTTTCTAAGCGTGTCTTCAAAACTCAATGATGTAAGACCTTTTTGGATTATTGTAAATTTTTTAGCTGATCCCATTAGCATTCTTTTTCCGTATATAAACATTTGCGCATCATTTCACTGAAATAGCATATCCATTACTTCTATTTCATCAATCTACTTAAGAACTGATAATTTATCGTCACATAGTAAACATCTCGTATAATAAAAAACTTGATCGTGTTATCTCTCTTGTCTTGAGAATTCTTCAAACTTTATTTCAGTTCTTTTCTTTGTACGGAATTTCTCTCGAACTTGTATTCTTCCTCTTCGGACTTTTTTTCTTTATTGTCTTCGTGTCTAATTTCTATATACTGTTTTAATCTCTTTCACTTTCTTATCGGTCGTACTTAAATGTAATTTCGACAATTGTTTTTTTAATTCTTTAATTTTCATCTTCTCTATCTCATTTACATCCAATTTATTTCCTGCGTTCGGATCTCTTGTTTTCATTATAATCCTTTTTAATTGACTTTCTTCCGTTTCTAACTGTGAATTTCCACCGCGACTTCATGTTTTAAATGGATCATCATTCTATCATTTGGCGCCATTTTGTTTATTTCGTTAATTGCGTTCAACACGTTCACAATTCACTTATATCCAACAGTTCACTTATATCCATCACTTTTTTATTATCACTTTATCTCTTTCACTTTCACTTTTATTTGTGTGCTAATTCGTTTCCACGAGTATTACATGTACTTGATCTTTTAACTTATTGTAGTCATCACTCCAACTGAATCCGTAGTCACTTATTCTGACTGTATCCCGGACAAGCCCTCAAATGGAGGATTGAGGATTTAATTTTATTTCCTATATTAAATATATTCTTTAGTATTAATCATTCCATAAGTTATTTTTAATAAGTTATAGGACCAGTGTTTTCTATTATTGTTTTTTTAATGATTTGATACTGAAAGAAGTAATAAGAAATTTCATAATTCAATGTAAAAAAACTTGTTAAAATTAAAAAAATTAAAAAAAAACATAATAAAATAAAATAAAATAAAAATGACTGAAGTAAAACTGTATTATCTACATTATTTTAATGGACAAAATTATCAATTGTGGAAACGACAAATGGAAATTTACACAATGGAAGATAAATTGAAAATATATATCAATGATTCGATTTCCAGAAAATAATGCTGCATCGTGGATTCAAAAGAATGCTGAAGATCAAATTTATGAAAAAATTTTTTTTTGAATTTGATCAATTATGGCATTTATTTATTACTGTTGCACAGATGTAAGTAAGATTATAATAATGTTGAGAAAAATTATCAATTCAAGTGCAAGTAATCTTAGATCAATTTATAAATGCAAAAATGCATTAAAAAGAATTTATTGCAAATCACATTTCAAAAATAATTTCACTGACACAATGATTTAAAATAAAAAATATGGATATGGAACAGAAAGATGCTATCATCGTAATGATTTTATCAAATTTAACAACAAAATGTGATAATGTTCGACGAGCAGAACAAATTATTAACAGATTATTTATTTAACTTTATTTAGCTTAAAAAAAACTGTTAAAAATACGAAGATGCAAAATATTCTGTGAAGAGATAAAGAGAACATCGAAAGAATTACATTCGCGTGATTCTCATGATTTCTGTGATTCTGATATAAACTGATGAAATAAAATAATATATATTATTTTTTCTTGGGACATTGGGCTTTTGATTGTGCATTGAAAAAAAGACATGGAAGAAGACAATCTTTAATAGCTCAGAACGAAAAAGAAAACAAAATTATTAAATATTTTGTTAAACTGTGTAAATGTAGAAAATGTTCCATAAATGAAAAATGGAGACCCATAGTTACCGATTCATATGCTACGGAACACAGTTTGTCAGAAAAATTTAAAAGTATGAAAATATATGTAGAAAATACGGTAAAATCAGTAGAATATCGCAATTAAAGAAAAATTTGTTATCTATCGAATATGCTTTTGAAAAAGGCATCAGAATTATTTTTAAAAATGATACACAAAATGTATATTTCTACAAAAACAACTTAATAACTTAATTTTTAAAAGAAATAAAGTTTATAACAGACTGTATACATTAAATTTTACACAGGTATTTGAAGCATAAGTAAATGTATTGATGAATGTTACACTAGAACAGTGATATGAAAAATTAGAATACAATAAATTTTAAAAAGATATTTACGATACAAAATAGTACAAATTCAAATGTACGAGATTTAAAAATTGATAGTGTTGTTCATAAAAGATAACATTATGAAGGATATGTATATGCCAAGCAGTATCGAATATTTTTCAAAAAAAGCAATCTGTCAGAACTAAATATGCAGAAAAATTATTTCATATAGCCCTATGCGCTAAGATGAGCTAAATATCTATTGGAAGATTATTTTTTATTATTGAACGATTACTTAAGATATTGCTATATTTATTTTTTAAAAGAGAAAACAGATATTATCAATTATTTGGAAAAGTTTTATGGTGATATACAAACGAATGAGCATAAGGTAAAAAAACTGAGAATTGATTGTGATGAAAAAAATTTTGTCGCGAAGTTTTGTATGAAAAAAAGAAAGAAAAAGAAAAAAAAGTTATTATTATATTTATGGGCTAAGACTACGGCTGTTTATATTTTTGTTGGATAACTACAACAAATTAATCAAACAAATTGGATAATTACGAATAAAACATTTAAAAGGATCAATGCACTATGAAAAATAGTGAATTTTTGGAAATAACTGTTATGCTCATGTACAAAAGATCAAAGCAAGTGGGAGATAAATTCAGAAAATTTTTTTTACGATAGATTTAAGCAAAAAAAAAAAAAAAAAAAAAACAAGGCAAATATCGGTTATTCGATCCTATTGTGAAGAAATACTATATTCGTGGAGATATTATTTTTAACAAGAAACTTAGATTTTATAGAAATAAGTTTTATAGAAATAATTAATTTATTGATAATGAGACAAATAAAACAAATTAACAGTGGCATATTGAGATCGATAAGTATGAATCATATATCGAAGAAAAGAAAAAATTCTCGGCATTTGATTCAGTAAACTTTTTATCTGTCCTATGAAAGATGTTCAATGCCAATCAGAAGTTTGTTCGGAAACATTCCTTACTGTTCGCAAACCACAAACACTTCAAGAAACATTAGAAGCAGAAGATTCAAGTGAATTCAATAGAAATAATCAATAAAGAACTCGTGAAAAAAATAAAATACAAGTTCCAAGATCAAGTAATATAAATTATTTTAAATTGTTAGAAAAAAAAAATATAAAACAGAATATAAAACAATTTGTAAATACAAGGCTAAACTCATCGTAAGAGGCACAAAAAAATATTTTTTCCGGTCATGAAATATGAAACTGTTAAATTGGTGTTATCCGTTATTGCTCTAATGGATTTAAAAATATTATAATGAAAAGATTACATTTCTGTATAGCGATTTAGAAGATACTATTTATATAGAACAACCAACAAGTTTCGAAGTAGATCGTGTTTATATGAAAAAATTTATATGAGCTAAACAGGCATCAAGCAATGAAGTAAAAGAATCAATGAATTTATGTATGAGTATGAGTTGATACAATCTAAAATTGATACCTGTATGTATTATTTGATTTCAAAAACTTTAATTATGTATATACTGTATGTTGATGATGGTATAATCTCTTACAGTAATTATTTAAAAATGAATGATTTACTTTCAAATTTGACTTGAGTGAATAATAAAATATTTTGAGATTGAACATTTTGTCGAATTGCGAATAGAGAAAAATGAAGAATTACGAACTTTGAAAGTATTTCAAAAGGCTTATGCAGAAAAATTATTAAGTAAATTTCATACAATCATACAATCATGCAAACTTTTCCGGTTGAAGATCGTAACGTTCACTCAACCTGATATAAATAATAAGGACGATGAATCATTTTCTTACAATGAAATTATTGGTTCATTAATGTTTTTAATAGTGACTAGAAAATCTAATCTGGCAATTTTGTAAGTGAATTAAGTAAATTTGCCAAAAAAACTAAGTAGAAATCAATGAAATAAAATAATTAAAGAAACAGATTATGATTTAATTTATGGTCAAGTGTCAAAAGATTCAATTTTAATTGCATATTATGATTCTCTGATAGAGTAGATAAGATAAATACCAGAAAGAGCACCATTGAGTGTATTTGTTATTTAAATTGTAGTATTGTAGCGTGCTTAAGACGAAATCTAATATTTAATAGTTAAATTAAATCTAATAGTTAAATTCTTTTTAAGATTTGCCAACGCTGATAATCAGCAATTATTTTAGTAAAGAATTCAAAATCATGTAAAAGATTTAAACATATAGATACACAATATCATTTTATTTGCGAAAAATATAGAAAGATAAGAGAAATAAATGTTAAATATATTATATTAATTATATTAAAAGTGATAAACAATTAGGCGAGTCGTTTCGAGCAAAAATCGAAGCAAAAATTTCAGAATTTATTATTTCAGAATGATATTAAAGAAATATAGATATAATTTATCCGATATAAATGTATAATTTTAAAGATTTTTGTCGAGTGGAAGTATTAAGTTTATATGTATAAAAATACGCTTCGTATGTACGCTTCGTATACATATTTCCATGTGAATTAACTGTCATTGGAATCATTGATTCGATTGTCTTTCGTCTTTTCTCCTTTTTGAACTGCCGCGACATAGTGAGCTCAGTAGAACAAAAATACTGGCATAATTCACGTCTATATATTTTATTATTTTATTATTATTATTATTATATTTAAATTTTATTATTATATTTTTTACATATATTTTATTATTATTCTATAAATTATATATAAGAAATAATAATTGAAAAAATATTTATAATAATATAAATAATTAATTGTAAAAGTAACGAAGAAACAATAATTTGAGAGTGCAGAAAATTTTTAATAAAATATTCTTAATAACTTTTAAATCTATTCGATCAGTGTTCGAATCTAATTGCAAATAGTTTTTTCATTTCTTTAAATACTCTTAAAAGAAAATTTGAATCTATTTCAAGTATTAATTTAGATTTGCAAATAATTTAGAATATTAACTCTATAGTTGAAAGTACAATTTTTTTTATTTTATGTAATATTTATAAAAGATTCAAAATACATATATATTATTGTTAAAGTCGTAAGCGTGAACGACTTTGAATATTGCACAAATGTGCCTAAAACTGATATTATTCTGCTCGAAGGACCACCTATTACCTCCTATTAGGAATTATAAAATGTTTATCTTATAAGCTCTGAGTAAACGAATAGAGATATTTTAATTCTTTGCGGCTTACTATGTGATTCTAATTGTATTTTGATGTAAACTGTATCGTCGCTGAAATCTATCTGTCTGTCTTCTATATCTATTTTAACTCGACTGCCCAAACTACGAGTTTAGTTTTTTCTCCAATCCTTGCATTTCGTGAAAATGCACACAGAGAGGGGCTAAAGAGATCAATCATCGCGTCGAAGGGCGGTTTCGAAGGATGGACTCGCGGAATCGCGTTGCAGTACGTGAGGATCAGGATCTTTGCTCTCGCTTCCATAGTGATCCATTACATGGCACACGTAATTTGTGAAGTGGCCGTTGTGTCTGTTTAAACTAAGATCTGGAAAACATTACGAAGCCATGCCCGCTCATAAATTACTGCTAAACTATTGGCAAATATTTGAACTGTTGAAAATAAAAGCAGGATTCGACCACTTTACAAATCTAGGCCTTAATAATTAAACTTATATATTACTTAGATTAATCAAAGAATCATTCAAAATTTGAATCTATTTGCGAATCTGTTCCATTCTATCCTTACTGTTAATTTATATATATAGAAAAAATTTATTATTTTTATGAGATATTTGAAGAATAAAAGCTAAACATTTAAATTTTAGTTAAAATAAATTATATAGATGAATAACATGCTATTCGTTCGAAATATTCCACCTACTTCTTATGTATTAAATAGTGATAATGATGCTAATAATATAATAAAAATTTTTTTTTATTTATATTGTAAATGTTCCAAATATAATTCATATTATGAAATTCATGAAATATTCATGAATTCATATTCATGAAATAAATTTTGATATTAAAATTGATAAAATTTAAATGATTGCGTATTACATATATAGTGAATATTATATTATGAATGATCAGTCTATACTTGCATTCTCTATAATTCCGTCTTTCACGAACAAGTAATAAAATAATTAGTAAAATGATTTTCCTTAGGAGTTTAATGAATAACTTAATTCTGATAATCACTCAGATCTACTATCTTTTTTTGAACGCATTGAATAATATGAATCAGTAATTATAGTTAATAGCGAGAATCTTTTCTAAAAGATATCTTCCATGAGTTTGAGTAAAAAATAAAAAAGGAAAAAAAAAGTGATTTATAATTCATAAATTTTTATATTTTAAAATCCTTAAAAGAATATAAAAATATATATAGATATATAATATATCTAAAAATAGATAATTGAATTTGAAATAAGATTTTCATTTTTTTCAGGTTATCCGTACTTTTGTTTATTTGTTTTTACTATTAAATAACAAGAAGAATTTTTAGAGTGTTTTCTAGATGTTTTTTTTAAATAATAATGAAAAATTAGTAGATTTTAATATATTATTTATTTTTTTAGAAACATACTCCATTTTTATCATAGAAATTTCTTGTTAATCCATTAGTTATTTTAATGAAATAAATTAAATATAGATTAAATATAATTAGACAACAAAATAATAAAACCAGTTCTTTTCAATGATTTTATATATATGTTGTCAAAGTTATTTTAAATACTTTTTTATTATATATATTACATATATTATTATATATATTGGCGAACTTTATATTTTTTTAAATATTTGCAAAAAATTAATTTAAAACTATATAAATTTTGGACATATCAAGGCATTTTGTGTTTAATATAATGTTCTGAACTTATGATTATTTAAATATTTTGAATATTTGCAATCATCTTTTATTCATTCATAATTTTATTTATAGTACAGAAGTAATTAAGTTTTGAATCTTTTTTCGAACTATGTATGTAAGTAAAAATGACTGAGACTTTGATTGATATTCTAGATGAAGATTCTGATTTGAGACTAAGTATTAGATTATAAACTGTTTGTTTATTTGAAAAATATATATTGACGCTCTTGGCTGTCTGTGGATGACTGTAACTGAAGTCGATCTTCAAATATTTTTATATTAATAAATACGTGATTGAAGAACAATATCGATTCGAGATATAAATATACAAGAAAGTTGAATTTTGGTCGGTCAGAAATAATATATATAATAAAACATAATAATCATATTTTGAGAGCTTTGATCAAGGACATTGACCAGCAGTATGTATTTTTTCTTTTTTTAATTAATCTTTTAATTGTTATTAATCTGTAAGACATTCGAATCTTTCGATTCGAAATATGTCATTTTTATTGATTAACTGTATTTAAAGTATGAATGAATGTTGTTTATATAAAATGTGCAAAAATTCATATTTATGTAATAAATCATAAAAAAAAATCAACGATTAGGAAATATGATTGTAATGGATCTTTTTTTATAACGAGCACATAGTATGAAAATTCTTACAATTTCAAAAATGATATTGAATTAATAGAATTATATTATTATGATAATGTTGATTTAATTCTATATTGTGAAATTATAAGTTTGGCTGATTTTTTGTTGCAATTGAAAAATTGAAAAATTCATTAATTATTAAATATTAAAGTTGTTGTTATTGATTTTTGGTATAATTGGTATATAAAACTAGAATTGATAAAATAATTATAAAGAGAATATATACTAATATAAACTACAAAAATTGATAATATGTGATAAAGTAAGAATTAAGAATGAGAATTATTATTATTATATGATATAATAATATAATTAGAAATAGATCAAAAAATAGTGATAGAGTTTTAATTCATACATAAAGAAATCAAATTCATGTGTCTAAAAATTAAAGTTTTAGAAAGGGAGAATAAGTTTTTATGTAAACTAATAACAATTGTTATTAGAGATATTATTAGATATTACGAAAAATATAAGCGAGTTTTTGAGTGAATTCGATGGAATATTATTTTATTTTGATAATTTTAAAAGATAAAAATTATTGACTAAGACGTTTGAATAAATTCTTATTATTATTAGCCAAAGGGAAAGATATTGGTCTTATTGTATTCTTATTCTAAATATATTTAAATAAATGTTAATAATTTTTTTTTGTCATGAAATATATTATTATTCAAATAAAAATACAATTAAGAAAGCAATTTAAGAAACAGACACGAAAGAATGAAATTGTTATGGTAAAGTATTACTAATAATATATCTATAGATAATAAAAAAATAATTGATCACATTATTAAAGACAAATGAAAATCTTAAAAATTTAACAAAAATTCTGAGTTTATATCAGCATTGATTAAAGCATTTGAAAATGTAAGTATTAGTAACAGTAGTGTAGTAAAATTAAGCAATTAAAATTTCACCCAGTAATGTATTTTTCTAAAAGTACATCTGAGATAGAAAATAAATATCTTCCATTAAGCCGCAAATGTTATATATGTATATATGTACTATTATATGTATATACATTAAACAATTTCATATTTACTTGAAAAACGTAATTTCTAAAATAGTTTTAATAATACTGATTGTAATTTTTTAAAGATGATATTAAATAAAAAAAATATAAATCCTAAAATTATTACAAAATCATTGTAATTATAACATTTTTTATAATATATATAATAAATTATTGGAATATTGATTTTATACATGTAGGTAGCTTGAATCATATATTTTCAATGTCGTTGAAAATAATCTTTTTGTTGTGCCCACAACAATATTATTATAATGGTTTGGTGGATGTAAGCTAATAGTTGGATATTTGTAAAATGCTCTTCGACAGATATCGTAACAAGTGTATTTCTATTTCTTAAAGATGAGTGGACTGTAATTGATAAATGGTTACATATGCGGAATGTGCAACTTATTAGAAAGCAGAGTCTCTCAACGTCGCAGCAAGTAATCGTGTTCGATGTTCAGAGCATGATGTGATGTTAGAACAAAACTAATATAATTGTCGTATTCAGATTATGACGTATTTACAATGAGACTTTAGCAAGTGAAGCTCCTGTCCTCAGAAAAATTCCTTTCTAGTTCATTGGTCACACTTTCCCGATTGGGGCACGTCAATAACCAATAATATCGCGATCAGTGCCCGGTTCACGACATACCTCAAGTTCAAGGAAATTCCTTGCTTAGATGGTAATTTGTATATAAAGATCTCACGATAAACAGGAACAGATGGATGCATCTCTCTTATATGTAGATTTCTCGAACTAGAACAATGTTATTTGTCTTCGAAAGCTGCGTTTAAAATGTCGGAAGAATCGGTTAGCCAAACTGAAATATGTCAGAAATATACAATTATAAATATCGGCTAAATTCTCAAAGACTATTTTCTCAATATCATTCTTTGTTTAGGCTTAATAGAGATCTGCACGCGGTAATAACAGAAAGAGTTTTTTATGAAAAATTTTTGGAATACGATGTTTATAAATCTTGCGAATAGATGCTTCCAAACTTTTTGATAGATTTATCATTATCACAGAATCATGATTCGAAAATTGAAGAATTGTGAGAATAATTTGATTAACGGAAACATGTTTGAGATAAATGATAATAAATTTAATGTATTAATTATGTTCCAAAGAATACATTTAATAATATTATTTATAAATATCACAATGCAATGAATTACACATATTGATAAGATAATTTGTTTTATAAAACATAATTACTGGTTTGTAAAAATGAAGGGAAAAATACAGGATTATTTAAAATTATTTAAAATTTTTATAATACAAAAAAGTGAACAATTATACAAATATTTAAAGAGAATTTTACACATTGATTATTATGTTTTTATTGATCAATATTGCAAATTAAAAAAAGTTACATTTCTTGTAATAAATAGTTTTTTCTGAAGTTATTAAGTTATGTATCGTCAAAACAATTTCTAATAAAAAAATTCTAATAAAAAGATTTAATAATTCAAATGAATAATTTTTTTTTTATACTTTTTTAAATCTAAAATTATTATTTAGATAGAAACATTATATCAGATAGAAATAGTCTTTTATTTCTAAAAATTTCTTAAATGATTGTAACGTACAATATATTGCAACATTGCCATTGGCAATGTTACACAAACAAAATTGGAATAAATTGGATCTTTATATCTATGTTAATTAAAATGATTAATAACATTAATTGTTAATATGATATAAATTGTTTAATATTGGATATTAAATAATTCTATAATATAATTCTATAAAATAATTGATATTCTATATATGAACTGATTCTATATATAAAATTACTTCTTTCAAATTATTATTAATATAGAAAAGCATATCAAAGTTAAAATAAATTATCTTAAAAAATGCATTGATTTTTCATTGGGAAATTAATAGAAATTTGGAAACTAATAGGAAAAATATATCTGATAATATTATAAAAAATTAAGAATACAATAACAAATAACAAGTATATTATAGATGAGAAAAAGAATTTTCTCGTCAATATTAGTATGTAATATAAAATTTTTAGAATATTCTGGATATTTCTAGAAAATTTGATGATTCTTTAAAAATTTCTATAAATAAGATTGTTAAGAAACTACGAAATGATAAATTCAGACTACTCAAAAATCACATATCAATTTGAATTAGAAATTTGCTAATTAAAGATTTATCGAAAAGAATATACCAATGATATACAATGTTAAATTATAAGCGTGAACATTAAAAAAACAAAAAAAAAAAGAAAAAACTTTTGTATCAATTTGTATTCAAATTATGATTAAGTTTATTTCGATATATCTATATTAAATATTTTATATAAAATCGGACTAATTAGAATTGATCCAGCTATAAGGTATGCAAAGATATATTATTGTAGGATAGCTTGATAGAGTTAAAAAAAAATTAACAATTGAAACATCGAGAGGCAGATTGTGTGATTGTAATACATAAGTGTTTTTTAACTACATAAAGAGAATAAGGATTTTTACTTCTTTTTTTTTTTTTTTTTACAAAATTGATTTTTAACATTAATTTACAAAATCCGTATATTATGAATAATAGGCTTAATATTATGATATAGATGATATGTTATTTACAATACGATAGTATTTATAATAATTGATGAATATGATATTTTTTGTTATTTTAATTATAAAATTATAATGATAAAATTATATATATATGACTTTTATTCTTATATATTATTTTAAATTTTATATATTTTACAATGACTTTTCTCGTTTAAAATCTTTGACAATATCAATAAATGTCGGATTATTTATATTTGCCATTGTTTATTGTTTATTGTTTTCATCATTATTATTCATATAATTTGATTATCTCTATTTTGTAATATAATGATTTTTTCGCAGAAGACAAATGATCTTTAGCAATCACCCAAGCATTTACTTTTAAATTTATATATCTTAATATAATTGTTTATATATCTTAATATAATTAATCTTATAATTGTGTATATCATTTTCAGTCCTTGCGGACAATTATGTAGATGCAAATAATCTTTGTATCATTCAAAAATACCATCCTATCCAAAAATGTGGTTCCATTCTTTGAATGCCACGTACAGTTTGTTCTGATGATTCTTATAACATCAAATTTAGATATGCTTGTTATTATGTTGCCGACTAGACGGGAAGTGGATGTGGAGATTAAAAGATAATGGAGAAAATAGGACGAAAATTTAGGATATAAAAAGTACAAAATACAAAAAAAATATCTTTCTTTATCTCGTTCTTTAACATTTTAGATTTTCTGTTTTAAGCTGAGAGTCCAATGGAAAATAATTTTGTGAAAAATATTCAAAAAACAAAAAAGTCCACAATTTTTTCAAGACGAAAATAAGTCCAAATATTTCTCATGTGTTCTTTCATCAAAAATATATTTTTTTTTTTTAAGTTTTTGGAAATTGTTATAGTTTAATGAGTATCACTTTCGTTTTTTTATATCTTTTTTCTTTGTATTTCTTGTTTTATTCGTCTCTGTTTCAGTTTTTTTTATCTTTATCCTTATTTTCTTCTGCTTTTTTTTAAAGACTATTATAAAGATTTGCATTTTTATTTTATTACGATTTGTTTATTGCAATTTGCCAATGTAAAACATCATTCGAATATTTTTTCACATCAATTCGAATACATTTTCTAATAATGTATATACATTTAGTGATCTATAAAGGAGTGTTATCTTAGTTACATTATAATAAAAAAGCTATTTTAAAATAATTTCTTATTGTGATTTGTGTGTCTTATATGATATTTAACAAATTTGTGAATATAATGTGTCAAATGAAAAAAATAATCTATCATTTACTTTAAATAACAAATATTTCTCCATTGTATGAGAAATCAATAGAAAAGTGATTATGGAAATATGCAATAATATGCAGAGAATATATAAATTAGAGAAATTAGAGAATATATAATATCAATGTCCAATTTCCAGTCGCGTTTAAACAAATTCATTCAAAAGAATTATAAAAATATAAAATTGAGATAAAATCAAAAAAAAGAAGACCATCAACATAAAAATAAGTCCTGATGTATCTCTTAAAAATTGAAAATAGAATATATAAATGTATTTGTATAATTGTTAATCGTTATTAAATCAATAATTGTATCATTATCATCAATGTCAAATCAAAACTTCCGAAGTATTATTAAAAGGTTGGATACTATAACAGTAATGAGAGAAAATTGAATTAAAAAATGAATGCCAAGTTTATTCAGATAAAAATTTATATTATAAAAAAAATTTAAAGAACACAGAATTTATTTATAGTAAATATTTGATCGGGAAGAAAAAAAAGCTTTTTCCATATAAGAATATGATATAATTTTGAATTTGAATTCGTAATGCATATTGTCTCATTGTAGAAATGCATTCTTTTAACAGAATTGCTGAATTATTATAAAGCTTATAGAACTTTATTTTTTTAAACACACAAAAAATTATTGTTACCATTATAATAACATAATGATATAATGATATTATGATATACAATTAATTTCTCAAAGGAATATTTGGAATTTACAATAAATCAATAAATGAAATAAAAGGTATATGAGATGAAAAGAATAATGAAGAAGAAGAAGAAATGAAAAAATTAATGGAAGAAATGGAAGAAGACAATAGAACATTTCTTAATTTTTTCCTTCATCTTTATAATATATAAGAAACTTATATATTAAATTTAGATGAGAATTTGAATATGAATGTATCCAAACAAATAAAATACTTTTCCAAATACATAAATGTAATGGAGTTGTGTAATACATTATGAAAGGCAGCAGGAGGACCGAAGTTTAGAAAAATTTATTTATGCTTGAAAAGATATTAATGAAGAACTTCGTGTATGATTCGCTACATCAAATATTATCATGCAAAAAAAGATTGAATTATATAAAGTTCTCAAACTTATCAGAAATTGAAATAATGATATAGTTTACAAAAATATTTATTAATATACAGTACCGAAACAATCATCGAATCATTAAATATTACAAGGCAAGAAAGATACTTTATAGTCTATTATTGCTATTTATTTTAATAGTGACAAAGAAATTAACGAACTTAATCAAAGAAAATTGAATATATTATGAATCAATTCAATAATCCTTTTTACGAAACGTAGAGAAACAGTTTGAAGAATTTTTTACTTTCGAAACAAGATAATAAATGCTGCAACAATAGCATTATCATATCCTCGATTTAAAAATAAATGGTCAGGTATATGAAACTGTATCTGCACAGGAAAATAAATTAATGAAAAAAATTTAAGAGAAAAATAATTTAGAAGATTTAAATTAATTAAAAAGAAAAGTGACGAGGATTCCATTGATATCGACAAGTTCAAAAAATTTTTTTGATTTTTGGGAAGATTAAAATCAAGTCAGGTTAAAATCAAAGATTGCGACATTGATTAGAGAAAATGATTTTTTACTTAATAAATTTTATATATTTTCATTTATATTTCTAATTTTAACATTTTATTTACGAGTAATATGTATATCAGAAAGCACTGATGGGAAGATGTTCCAAAAGTATTCGGAGAATGAAAAAAACTTTTATCAATAAATTGCTATCGTCCTAGATTTTTCTCTTATGGCAATGATAAATAAAGTTGCAAAATACTTGTTCGAAAAATGAATCGTTTTAAAGTCATTAAAAAATATTGTAATATGAATGGAAAAAAATAAAATTTTTGATAAAATAGAAGAAGAATAGATATTGATGATATAGATTTCATATTAATTTTAATAATTTAATTTCTTAATATTAAATTATATATTTTTTTAATATAAGAACTGACGAAAATGCATTATTCATGTCTAAAAAAAATTTTAAAGAAGAGGGTGGAAAAATTACAAAGAAGATAATAATAGAGAATACGAGAAAGAAAAATAAAGATAATTGTGAAAAGAGAATAAGATAATAATGAAAAAAGTAGATATTAATAAAATAGATTTCATATTAATATTTCATATTAATTTATAAAATATTTTTCTTAATGTTAAATTATATTTTGTTTATAAAAGAATTGATGAATATGTACTATTCATGTACAAAAGAAAATCTGTTTTGAAGAAGAAAATAGAATAGTATAAAAGAGGATAGAAGAAAAAGAACAAAATAAAAAAATTATAAGAAGAACATAGAAAAGAAACAAAAGATGATGCAAAAACTAATACAAATTATAAAAATTAAATTAATATAAACATTAATTGATCACTTTTATATTAACTTTTAATATTTTTAATATTTTGTTTTGAAATGTTCATATTAAATAGTACTTCATTCACAACAATAAGAGAAAAATGCTATGTAACCGAGAAGTTTACTTCTGAAAACAATGGAACAAAATACGAAAAAAATAAGAGAAAATATGAGAATAGAAAAAAAAATAAAAGAAGAAATAAGAAAAAAAGCCAAAAAAAAAAAAAAAGTTAAAATTGTAAATAAAATAGAATATAAAAATGTTATAAAATGTAAAAATATACACCAATTGTAAATAAATGTACATACAAATATAGATATTTCATAAAATGTTGTTAATTTGAATTATATATGTTACAATATTATTTATATATATATAAATTATATTATTTTTATTCGCAGCGAGAAATGTGATTTTGATGGACATTAAATGGTTTTAAGAATTGTACACATATTAATAGTTTTTTTTGTAGATAAACGCGTTAAATATAAATATCAGCTTTTATTTGTTAAATAGAATCATATATTTTTTTATGCACCAATTAGTGCAGTTTTTTTAAATTCTCTATATAAGAAAAAGTATTAAATATTTATAGAAAAATGATTAGAAAATATTTTTATGTAAATATTGTTAAGAAAACATCTTTTTCTTACTAATGATAACTTTTTATATCAATACTACTGTAACAAAAACGTTGTGATTTACAGCGTTGTGAAATATAAACATTTAAGAAGTTCGATATTATTATCTTAATATAGACATTTTGTTTTTATTAGATATTTGGTGAATAATTATAAAACTAAAATACGCAAAAGGAGATATGTTATAAATTAGACGTTATAAATTTATTTTGAAATTCAAAAAAATGTATCACATGCGGAACGATACGTGGAGAAATTTCCTGATAGAAACCACTCATATCGAATTTTTAGTAATGTTTTTTAAACATTTTTAACAGTTTAGAGAGTTATCGCGAAAAAGTTCTCTCCAACATTTTTGAGTTGTTGTGAAATTGAAAGACAATCTGGAGTTAATCGGATGATTAGCATTGTATGCATATTTTATAAGCACAAATTCCATTTCACTTATCTAAAGTTTAAGAGTTGACTGATAATGATTTTTTAAAAAATGTTATGTTCACAGATGAGATTACATTTATGAAGGATGAAAATATAAATTTCGGAATATTTATTATTACTCGCCGCAAAATCTATATTTAGACGAATTGATCATCAATAGCTATTTAGTATCAATGTAAATCAGTATACTAGGCGATTATTAGTCCATACTTTATCAATAATGCACTAACTAAATCAAAATATGGTAATTTTTTATAATAAATTTTACCAATATTATTAGAAGATATACTATTGCATATTCGTCGATTAATATAGATTAATAGGATAGATGCCCAACACATTATGCGTTAATATTAGCAAGAAATTAAATATATTGGATCAAATTTATCTAAATCGTTAGATACATATATAAATAATATAATATAATATAATAAATTATATTATATATAAATAACATTGGTTTCGCCGGTGTTGGGATTAGTCGCGTTGCGGCCTAATCCACCGGACGATGGCTTCTTTTGAGATCAGAATCTCAAACTCGATTTGTGTGACCGTGTCCGACGACACGATGCACGGTTTATAATGACGATTGACTGCCCGAGAAGTATTCGGTAGTGTTTACTGACCGAAGGCCTTCCTGGCCGTAGTAAACGTTAGCCAGGAAGAAAGTCGCTCAGGTGGATTCTCTTCCTGGCTAATTGGGAATGTCCCAATTATGAGTGGGGAAAATGTTGGTGCTGTAATTGGGGTACCGACATCACCCGATGTGCGATGTAGGTCCAGGGCGGGCGGGCAGGTGTTTAGATCCAGAACATTCGACGGTCGAGGCGAATGTTTTGGGTAACCTAAGCAAAAACTTCAGCTGTTTTTGCTCAAGCTTACCGACGCCTCACCCTCGGCCGAAACCTTCTGGAATGTTCTGTTTACAGGTCGCGACGACGCTCACGATCAAACATATAATATAATAAGTTGGATAATACACAATAATATGACGAACCTATTAGTTTTTCGGCACGATTATCTGATTTAACATTCTTTGACTTTTTTTATGAAATTATTTGAAAAATAAAGTTTATGGAAAAATTCCGATTATATTGCTCGATATAAAAGAACATATTATAAATTACAAATTACAAAATATCGTTCAAAATGTGAGATAATTATTATTCTATCGATTTTAAAAATATCGAGATGTAAATACATGTTATATTGAAAATTCTTTTTATAAATAATTAATGAATAAATAAATACAGTTATTATTAAATGAAGTTTTCTTAACATTTATTTATATCAAAATATTTCCTAAATTAATCATTTCTCGGCATATATGAAATATATAATTTTTTTATATAGAGAATTAAAAAAAATTAAAAAAGTGATTGATATATAAGAAAATATATAGTTTTGTTAAAAAAATAAAAGCTGATCTTAATATGTATATATTAATGCATCTATTTACAAAAAAACTAATAACTTCAATATATGCATCTCTTGAAATCATTTAATGTTCATCAGTATTTTGTTATAACTTCGGTTACTATGCGATGTTGCAATTAATTACATTTATTTGGTTCATTTTGAATAAATAATAACTATTATATAATAAAGTGAGTTATATATTTTGAAGTTATATATTTTAAGATATTTCAATTTGGCTAGAATATAACATACGACTTTGAAGATATCTCACGACAGTTTCAATAGCAAAACATTATCATATTTTTAATAAGATTTATAGTTTTCTTAATCTTGAGAGTAACATTCATTCAGGGGGCTGATCCGCGGTGTCATTGGCTAGGATGTGCCTCATAGATTTTCTAATTCACAATAGACAAAGCATTAATTTTTTGAACTTTAGTATGAATTTGGAATTTTTTAAAACTTTGTTATATTTTATTCAAAAGAAAAGATTTCAAGATTATAATTGAATTTCTGACTAATAAAATAAGAGATTAATTTAGATAATTGTTTTTTAATTTAATATAGATTATAATATCGTTTATTTTTTTATAAATATATTACTTATCACTTATTTGTTAGAAAAATTTTATATTTGTCTTTTTATAATTTGATATTATTTATTTTAAATGAGAAATTAATTCGATTTATTTGTCTTATACGAATAATAATTAATTAATTAATTCATTGTTCCTGAATAAGATGTAATTCAATATATTTTTTAATGATAAAAAAAAATAAATAATATTTAATACACATTTTTCAACATATATTATTTGAATCTGTCTATGCTTGATTGATAATAGGTAACTAACATTAGGCTAGTTTATGTGTATTATATATTTTTGTAATTGATCAGTGTTTTTTTATTAATAACAAATTGTTTTTATTAATAATAAAAATTTTTGCAAAAAAAATATTGCTTGAAATTATTTCAGGAATATCTTAGTTAATCAGTGTTTTCACATTTTTAGAAAACATATTTTGTTATATTTAAATTTTAGAAATCTAATGTTTATAACATTATTTAATAATAATTTAATTATTTATTTATTTAATATAAATAATTTAATAATAATAATATATTTTAATCTTAGAAAATCATTTTACCAAAAATTATAAATTTTTATAATTATTTATAATTCAATATTAATTTAATTTTAACTCAAAGATATTTAATTTTTTTTTTCAATTAATTTTTTATTTCTTTTCCTTCAGTTAATAATTGATTTCAAAAATTGTATGATTTTCTCTCTTAATCAATTGATTCTCCTATAATGAGCAGTCTAATCATTATTATATGTATAATTCTGTCATAATGTTTTACGAATAAAAAGCTTCTATATATGTATATATAAGTACAATACAAGAATTGAAAGAAAAGAGTAAAATAGAGAATATAAGAGACTATTTTCTTCTTAATTGAGAAGAAAAAAGAAAGTCATAAGTTACAACAAAATTAAAATAATTGTCAAGCATTATAAATTCAATACAAACTAAATATAATTTGAAAAATAATATTTCAATAAAAATATTAAAAAAAAAATTAAAAATCTGTGAAAAGTAAAAAATTATTTATAATTTTACCAATAGAATCAGTATATTTAGTTTATGTTATCATCACTATATAGAGATAATTTTAAGATATGTCTTATCTATATAACCATTTTTATTAAATGTCTTATTATATGTATATGCATGAATAATTTTTGAAAATGTATTTTGTTTATTATTTATTTTTCTCGTAAATTCAAAGAAGTTATTAATTAAAGTTATTAATTATAATTATTAATTAATAATAGATTTTTACCGATTTTGATAATTTTTGAATATGTCATAAAAATCAACATTTCAAAATAATAATTTTTTCTTTTGTATATTATTATTTGATTTCAGATTTCAAGATATTTGCTAAAAAAATTGCATAGTATTTCTTTTATATGTATATGTTTCATAAGCATGTGAATGCGTTATTTTTTTATTATAATACTAAAACATATAATAGATAAATTAGTCAAACAAAAATGAATTGACAAAAGAAATGACTATTTTTTCATAGATTATGGGAGATTTAAAATATCTTAGATCTAACAAATTTGTACATTTCGTTAATCTGCGGAATGCAAAAATAAAATATAAAACAATTCTTGAGCGCCCGAAATTGCAAAGAAATTTCAACAATAAATATCAAGAATCATATTAATATTCATAATAACTTTGGTTATAATTTTGGTCATCAAGAATTATTTTATATTTAATACGCAGCCGCGGAAAAAAGTTAAAGTCAAAATGTTGATTTTTGAACATAACCAAAAATCATTAAAATTCGTGAAAATTTTTATATTTCAGATAATTATCAAAATAACATTTTATTTGCATGCAAAAAAATTAATTAATTATTTTTGAAATTATTTAAATAATATTTACATAAATATAAAAATTTGTCTACTAATGTCTACTACTAACTAATAGTCTTGATCAAAGACAACGATCAATATTGTCGAAAAACAAAAGAGATTTAAAAATTCTTTAATTTATTATTTATTTTTGTATTATTTGTAAATATGAAATAAAAAATAAGTTATTTTTGAAAATATTTAGATGATTTTTATGTAAATAAAAATAATTTATTTACGATATATAATATAATTTAATAGTTTTTAAATTAGTAATTAAAATAGTTTTATTTTTTTATAAAATTTTATTTATTATTTATGACGTAAATAAAATTTTTTTTCTAACTTATTCAAAGATTAAAATTAAATTAAAATGATAATATTTTAATGACGCAATGACTAATATTTATTTATAATTCATTTCTCTTCGAATAATCTCTAGTTAGTTATTGATTATAATCTCAATTAGTAAACCGTGATTTAATGCTTAGAAAACAAGTTATTAGTTGAAATAATTTTATTCTTAATTTCAATGAAAAAAGTAGAAATTTTACATAATTACGAATCGTGAAATTCATTGTTGATTCTATTATTCTTGAGCGTATCTCACGTAATTAATATTGCATCTATAATTGTTTTTATGTTGTTTTTGCGACTATATATATATGATTGACTGTTCCATGTCGTGTGAAAAATCGATTCAGTATTGCTAAAAATACTTCCATTGTTATATCGCTAATAATTTAATATATAGAATTGTCGTGATAAGTCATATGATAAGTCATATAGCAATATTTGGCATATATTCGTATTTCATTCGTATATTCCGCATTCATTTTTCCTTTATGAGGATAGATTCGTAATAATCGATACCGAATGCGAGAAACGGTAAAATGTCAAACGATATAATGTTCTGGTCTTCCATTTTGCATATAGATGTGTTGGCTCTATTACGAATAACATAATTTTGTCGAATAACATTGTTTGCGCTCCTTGCATTGAAGTGGATAATACTATTGAATAATGAAATTAATAACATAATACTGCAATAGTATAATAAACAGGAGGATATGCAGTTTACTGATTTATTTATTTTTTTCTCTTTTGTCAGTCACTTTTTTTAAATACATTTACACATTTAAAAATTAAAAACAATATTTACAATAATTTTTTGTATGCTCATGTATTTGACAATTTTACACTTTGTATAATCTTTGAACATGAAAATCTTTCTTGACAGTTGTATTCAATAATTTGTTTATTTCATATATATGTTTTGTTATTATTAGATTCTTTGATTTATTTATTTATTTGATTATTTTAATTGGTATAGCCATTCTGTTTATTTATTTTTCATATTACTTATATATGCCGCTATAGATTCTATCTTTTTTAATATATCTTCGATATCTTTAATTAATGGAATGATGGAATGATGTATTTCTTTTATAATTACTTTTGATGTCTTTCGTTTACATTTTTAGTAATATTATTTTCTACATGTTTCCACGTTTTCAGCTTCGATTGTTATATTATTATTTATTATTTATATAAATATATATATATATTTATTTAAATTGCTTATATATATATATATATATATTTTAAATTGCTTTTGAGCATATTAGTGATTGAATAATATTCAACAAATATGATGATAATTTTTTAAGTTTTTCTTGTTTTTCCAATTCGTTTAGTATCCGATACATGTTTGCTGTTTATATTGTTGGAATTAAAAATTGTTTTCAATATTTTCCGTATCAGTTAATAATAATGTATTTGTTGATATCCTTTTTTCGTTTGATCTTGCTATTTTTGCTTTAATAAAATCTTTTCAACCATCAATATTATAATTCTTGTAATGTCCTATATTTATTGATGTTTAACTTTTTTTTACTACTTGACTGATTTATTTTCAAATATTCTTTTTCTCTTTTAGTAATATTAATTTTCTTCTATTTCTTATTTATAACATAATTTTCTTCAATTTCAATTATTTTTATATCTAGACTATTTTGTGCCATTTTAACAATTAATTTTATCGAATGATAAGTTTCATAAGATACATAAGATAGCTGGATTTACATGTATACAAAGTGTTTATAAAAATGTGGGACACCATTAAAGGATGGATTCTAGACATCAAAACGATAAAAAAAGTTTATATACACATATATCTGATAAAACTTAATTACGAGTTATGAGTATTTTAAGTTTATATTAGATAGAGCGAGACGGCGAAAGAGTGAGACTGCTCAGCTGAGTGCGCGGCAGTACCGTATTGCAATGTCGCTTGCGTAGCAAAATCCCTCGATGAAAATAAATATATTGATACTTTTTATACAATTGATTATTTCAAATGAATTTCAGTGTAATGTAATAACATACATATTATTTAATTCTTTATTTAACAAAAACTTACCTCGAATAAGTTTTAGTAAATTCCAAAATATTAACATACACTTTATATAAATCCATAGATAAATTATATATAATTATATTTTGAGATAAATACATATTATTACATCATTACATTTATACATTTAAATACAGTTAAATCGTTGTATGACAATCTGCCTACTTATCGAAATGCATAGGAGAAAATCAAAACACACTTCCATAAGATTTCAGATTAGAAAGATTGAATGTATTTTTTTATATATAAATTTGTTTATTCTCATATGTACAAGAAAGTATTATTTATTCTCATGTATGTGCCGTATGTATATATAATGATACTCGAATCAGTTTGAAATTTTGTAGACCAATTGAAGATATCAATTGAAAAACCTTTGTCTCTATTTCACTTAAATTCAATATTTTTTATTTCGATATGAGATTACTAAACAAAAAAGTTGAAATCTATATTTTAATATAATACTAATGCCACTATTTTATATCTACTAAAAAAATCATATAAGCATTGCATTTTTTTTTTCACATCACTATTGCATATTATATTTTTTTTTATTCACTATTCACTATTAATTTCTTTGAATAAAATTATTTCGATTATTATTTATTATTGTACAATTTAATTTTATATGAAAATTATTTAATTAAAACTTTATTTTAAACAAATATTCAAATATATATTATTTCATCAAATTTTGAACTGATTCTGTGACGCGACAATGTGTTACTGAAATAGCGTTGCTATAATTGAATGCTGGGCGTTAGAAAAAGAGACTTGATAGAAAGAAAAAATGAAATAGTAATGTTCGAAATCGAATGTTACATTTGTGTGTTTTAAGTATAAGAATACGAAAACCTTAGTCAACAATCTTTCCCGTTGCTAAGATAGTGTTGCTTTATTCTGGACTCAGTTCGTTTGTAACGTTCATATAACATATATTAGAAATAAAAGTGTAAAAAGAAAATTAATGAATTTGTAATATTCATTCAAGCATACATAAAAAAAGCAATTGTAATATATATGCATTTTTTGTGGATATGTGATATTAATGTGTAATATTGATTCGTGTTTTTAATAAGTGATATCCAGATCGACTATTATTTCTCTCTGCATAAAAATGAAAAATATTTAATGCAACTGAAATAAAAGTAAATATTTGTCAGTGATTTGATTGGATAATTTAATAATCTGAAATTCAAATTGATTCAAGTATCATTATTATTTTGAATTTTCTTGTACATGTGAAAATAATTAAAAAAGCAATTGTGCATATAAAAACACATTTAACCTTTCTAATTCGAAATCTCATAGAAGTATGATTTTGATTTACTTCTATGGATTTCGATAAATACGACAGGTTGAATGAAATATAACAATTAAATTATGATTTTAAATGAAATATTGTATAATCATAACTCTAAATATTATGGAATAACTATAATTTGTCTGAGGTAAGTTTCTGTTAAATAACTAATTATATAAATTTCAATTTGCATAATTAAATTTTTTTTTAAATGACATAAATATTGCATTATATGATATTTATATTGTACATTATCTTATATTGAAATTCATTTGAAATAATCAATTGTATATAAAAAAAAAGTTTTTTCTGAGGAAGAGTTGGAGATAAATGTCCAGATTATCGTGGATTTGTTCAATTGCCATTAATATGCCGCAATTTCTAATGAAATGACAACGCTCGTTTCACAATCTATTGCATTATGTTTTGTTGCGAAAGTCATGAAGGAAGTTTGGATCCTAGTGTTCTTAAATATCATGTAAGTTTTCATAAAATCATAAAATTAAATATTAAATTATATATTATTGAAATAAGACACAATTAACATGAATGACTTTTATGTAATAAATATTTGATTATTATTTTTTTTTATAAGAGAAAAATTTATCCAATTTGCCTGTAGCTGCACATCAACGTATAAATATTTTATAATTTAAAATTTTTCTTCATCTATAATCATTATGATATGAAATGAAATTATCCTAAAAAACAAAAATAATATTGAAAAATTGAGAAATTGATTTCACTCCTTATGGAAATGATATTCCATAATAAAAAAATGGTTTCCTATTATTATACTCTCAATATATTTTATATAAAATATAAAATTATGGTTGATTTCGATAACACAAATTTAATTGAATTTTGTATAAAGTGAATGAAAACTTGTGCATGTGCAACTAACCGTATATATAAATTCTTTATTAATTTAAGTTAATAATGAAAAAATAAATAAATTTTTATGTAAAGTAAATTATATTTAAATTAAAAGAAATATTTTGTTTTGACATAGTAGTATCTAAATTAATTTTAAAGAATTAAAGACTCATGTTATTTTACGTGTATATGTATATATATACTGTATTCTTTTATACAGGTTCACCTTAATTAAAAAAAAAATGATTTTTGATGGAATAAATAATAATTGATATTTTTATGAAAAACGATCGTATATATTATCTAATAATAATATTCGGTATTTTCTATTCGGTAAATTGAAAATTAACGATACTATATATTTGTTAATTAATTTATTATTAACTGAATATATAATAAATTATGTTAAAATAATATTATTAACAGCTGTGCTAAATTATTAATTTATAACAATATGATATATTGTAAATATATATGATACTTTAATTTTCGGATGCTATTATATGAGCTAAAATATTTATTATTTATGTTATTTAGTTGAAATGACGTTTTTTATCGTCACGTGTATGTATTTTAATTTTCGTGAATTTATCTTTTGTGAAACAGTGATATATATTCATATATATTATTATAATATATTATAATATAATAATATAATATATAATAACATAATATAATAATATAATATATAATAATGTAATATAATAATATAATATAATAATATATTTAAAAATATTATATACAATATACAATATACAAATTATAAAATATAGAGAAATTTAATGCATAATTGGAAAACATTGCTATGAATAAATAATACATAACCTTGATGATTGTAATCTATATACGAAAAGGTTATAACTATCCCATGAAAGTTTGAAATTTGACATTAAAAAAAAACAAAAATGAAATATGAATCGTTTTAAATAAAGAATAAATAGTAATATTTTAATAAGTGTTTAATGAAGTGTTTGAGTTTTCTTATGTCTATATTATTTCTTTAATTTAAAAATGTAAATGTGTAAATAATTTAATTATTTTTCTCTTCAATATTTTTACAAATTTATATTATAAAATTAACAATCGCTTATATAATAATAATAATAATTTTAAAAAATAAATAAATGTAAATCATGTATAATTTGTATTCATATTAATTTTGATAATTTATTTTGAACGTTCTCACATTCTTTTTAAAATTTTGTTCAAGTTTTTTCTGCGGAAGAATTGAAGAGTTGGATGTCCAGATTATCGTGGATTTGTTCAATTGCCATTAATAAATGGAGCAATTTGTAATGAAATGACAACACTCGTTTCACAATCCACTGCATTGTGTTTAGCTGCGAAAGTTATGAAGGAAGTTTGGACCCTAGTGTTCTTGAAAGTGTCATGTAAATTTTCATAAAATCATAAAATTAAAAATTAAACTATATATTATTGAAATAAGACACAGTTAACGCAAGTAACTTTTATGTAATAATTATTTGAATTTTTTTTTTTATAAAAATTCATCGAAATAATGTGCTTGCACATCAACATATACAGGCATAAGATGTTATGCGAAAGCACAGTTATTAACTTTAGAACTATTCTATTCTATAATATTAAACGTAAATAATGAAACGAAGCAAATTTGGTTACTAACTAGAAATTTTGAGTCCTTTAGTACAATGTGTATCTAAAAATATATATATAAATGGAAGTAAAATGTAAAGCTTGATTTAAATATCCATGAGGTAAAAAATATTCATTTCTCTCTCTTTATTGGAATATTAAAATAGGCATCAGAATCGAACATCGTATTTTTTTGTTCTTCTTCTACATTTAAAGTAAGCGTTTAAAAAATAAAGACAAAATTTATTTATAATTAAAAATATCATTCACAACGTGAAAAATTAATTTAAGAAAGTATAGGAAAAACAGCAGGACAATGCAAATCAGATATAGCACAACGTTTCTCAAAATAAACTTTGCGTACATTTTTATGTTTTTCATGTATTTGTGCATTTGCCAATGATACAAAATTGTGAGAAAAATTTAGAATCGTTATATTAATTTAGATGAAAATTAGATGAAAAAAAAAGTATCAAAAGAACATTAACAATATTACGTAATGATGAAAAAGATAAAATAGTAGGCATTGGTAAGGAGATTCGTATTAATTTTTTATGAATATTTTTCATTTTGCATTAAAATTTTAGATTTCGATAATCTGATTACAGTAAAATTGATACAGATACACATCTTTGGAAATGATGATTTTAACAATTGAAAGTTCAGATGAAAATAGACTAGATTTAGATTGAACGATTCAATTCAGAATCTAGAATTTTACCACATAATATCGTTGAAAATATAGCAGAAGTGATCTTACGTTATTAGAAGATCTATCTAATATATTTAATATTTTTCAATGATAGACTATACAGATTATTGGTATTGTGATATTATAGAAGTTTGAAAATAATACAATAAACAAAATGTAATTGAAGAAATAAAATTGATAGAAAAAAATTAAAAATATATTTATGAGAGATAATAAAAATAAATCTGATGATGGATGTTTTGATCTGTAAACAGTATTCCTGAGTATATCTAGAAGCATTAATAACAATAGTAATAATTTTTAAATGTTAATGAATGTTAAGAAAGAAAAAAAGAGAAATGTAATATAGAACTAGCAATTTGAACGATGATTTGGTAGCTGGTAAAGAAAAGAAATGAAAAGGTTAAAAAAACTGATTAAAACGAATATATATAATAACGGTTAATATATAGTAAAACTATGATATTTTACATGAAACGCAATAATATAAATTATTGGATTATCTAAAACTATATTGCACACATAAATATTATTCTCCGACTATTATTAATTTGATTAATCGATGTCTTACTTACTAATTTAATATATAGTAAGTCACAAGAATTTTTATATATACTGTTTTAAATAGGAAAATTCATTATAAAAATTTTCATTTTAATAAAAACTTATATAAAGCAATATATTAAAAAATTATATATAGCATTATTTATGTTTTTATATTAATTTTAAGTTTAATTTATTTTAAACATTTTAAATTAGATACATTGAACATTTCTTTTTAAAATTTTGTTCAATTTTTTTCTCTGGAAAAGTTGGAGATAAATGTCCAGATTATCGTGAATTTGTTCAATTGTCATTAATAAATGCAGCAATTTGTAATAAAATTACAACGCTCGTTTCACAATCTATTATATTGTATTTTGTTGCGAATGTCGTAAAGAAAGTTTGAATCCTAGTGTTCTTAAATGTCATATAAGTTTTCATAAAATCATAAAATTAAATATTAAATTATATATTATCGAATTAAGGCACAGTTAACATGAATGATTCTTATGTAATAAATATTTGAATATTTTTTTTTTTTTTACAAAAAAAAATTCATTCAATCTGTCTGTAGCTGCACATCAACGTATAAATATTTTATAATTTAAAATTTTACTTTATCTGTCATCTGAATCATTATGAAATGAAATGAAATTATCTTAAGAGACAAAAATAATATTGAAATATTGAAAAATTGATTTCACTACTTGTGGAAATGATATTCCATAATAAAAAAAAATGATATCATATTATTATACTCAAAATATATTTTATATAATATATAAAATTATGGTTGATTTCGATAATATAAATTTAATTGAATTTTTGTGTAAAGTGAATGAAAACTTGTCTTCATCTACTTCACCTTTTACTTATTGTTCAACTTCATCTTCTATTTAATATTCGCCTTCATCTACTACTTCACTTCATTTTCTATTTCATCTTCTATTTCTTTTTCACTTTCTATTTTTACTTCATCTTCTACATTTACTTCTTTTTCTACTTCATCTTTTATTTCATTTTCCACATCATTTTCTATTTCATCTTTCACTTTATCTTCCATTTCATCTTTATATTCTACTTCTTCTATTTCATCCTCGCCTCCTTCTTCTACTTTATCTTCCATTTATCTTCTATTTCATCTTCTACTTCTACTTCAATTTCTTCTTCTAATTCATCTTCTGCTTTTACGTCATCTTCTTATTCTACTTCATATTCTACTTCTACGTTATCTTTTACTTCAAGTTCTACATCATCGTCTACTTCTACTTCATCTTCTCCTTTTACTTCTTATTCTACTTCCACTTCATCTCCTATTTCATCTTTTATTTCAATTTCAACTTCTTTTTCTTCCTCTTCTTTTATTTATACTTTATCTTCCACTCCTACCTTAACTTCTTGTTCTACTACATCTTCCGCTTCATCTTCTACTTCATTTTTCACTTCATCTTCTACTTCATTTTCCAATTAATCTTTCACTTTATCTTTTACTTCAACTTTTACTTCTATCTCATCTTTTACTTCTACTTCATCATCTATTTTTACTTCTACTTCATTTTCTACTTCATCTTCTACTTCTACTTCTACTTCTATTTCATTTTCTACTTTATTTTCTACTTCATTTTTCAATTCATTTTTCATTTTATTTCCCATTTGATCTTCTACTAGTACTTCATCTTCTATTTCATCATGACATTATCATCATTATCATCATCATCTTTATTATCTTGTACTTTAACCTCATATCCATCTTGTACTTCATTATCAACACTATCATCATCTTGTACTTCATCATAATCATCATCTTCCTGCACATCATTATCATCATCACCATATTGTACTTCATCATCATTATTATAAACATCTTGAATTTCATCATCATATTTATCTTGTACTTCATCCTCATATTCATCTTGTACTTCACCATTATCATTATCATCTTGTACTTCATCATTATCATTATCATCTTGTACTTCATCCTCATATTCATCTTGTTCTTCATCATATTCATTATCATTTTGTACTTTGTCATCATCATCATCATCATCATCTTGTATTACATTATCATTGTCATCTTGTACTTCACCTTCATGTTCATCTTCAACATTATTTTCATATTTGTATTGTACTTCATCATTATCATCATAACCATGTACTTCATCTTCATATTCATCTTATATTTCATCATCATTATCAACATATTGTATTTCATCTTCATATTCATCTTGTACTTCATCATTAATATATTGTACATAATCCTCATATTCGTCTCGTACTTCATCATCATTATCATCATCTTGTAGTTCATCATCAACATCATCATCTTATACTTCATCATCAACATCATCATCTTGTACTTCATCATTAACATTATCACCTCGTACTACATCTTCATATTCACGTTGTACTCACGTTGTATCCTCATATTCACTTGTACTTCATCTTCATATTCATCTTGTATTTCATCTTTATATTCATCATGTACTTTATTATCAACATTATCATCTTATACTAGATCTTTATATTCATCTGGTACTTACTCATACATATTAACATATTGTACATCATCTCCATATTCATGTCCTACTTCATCGTCATCAAAGTCATCATCTTGTAGTTCGTCACTAACATCATCATCTTGTACTTCACCATCAACATCGTCATCTTGTATTTCATCTTTATATTCATCTTGTACTTCATCCTCACATTCACTTGTACTTCATCTTCACATTCATTTTGTATTTCGACATCAGAATCATCATCATCATTTTGTACAACATTATCATTATCATCATGTATTTTATCATCATCATCATCTTGTACTTCATCATTGTCACTAACACCTTATAAATCATCCTCATACTTTGTTTCTCATCATTAAAATCATCATTTTGTTCTTCATGATCAATATTATCATCTTGTACTTCATCTTTATATTCACTTTGTACTTCTGCAACATACTCGTTTGTACTTCATCTTTATCTTCATCTTGTACTTTATCTTCATCTTGCATTTCATCCTCATCTGGTACTTTATCCTCATCTTCTTCTTGTATTATATCTTCATCTTCATTTTGTTTTTCATCCTGACTCTATATTTTATCCTCATCTTCAATTTGTACTTCATCCTCATCTTATATCTTCATCTTCTATTTTATCTTCATCTTCGTATATATATAACATTTTTGTTTTTACAAATTTGTATAAAAAGACTTATAATTATTATGAAACTTATGATTAGCAATTACAACATATATTTAATGTTTACAAAAATTGCAGAGGTCTGTGACAAACCGAAAAGTGATTAAACTGTTAGAACTATGTTTAGTGTTTTCGTATTTCTTTTCAATATTAATTTCAGATTTAATTTTATTTATATATTACTCTATAATTTTAAAAAATATCATAGGATGATCTGTTTTGATTCATTTTATAGCATGAAATCTTTATTTATACATATATTTTGACTTAAGTTTTTCTACATTTTTTGATATGGAATAGAATGAATAATTAAAATTATTTTTTTCCTTTTGAAATTTTACGATATTAATGACTTTAAAAAATGTTTTGAGAATTTGTTTTCATATATTCATATATATTTAATATGTAGCTGTACGTCAACTTATACAGGCAGTCTTAAGATGTTTGCATGAGCACAGCCATTAATTTTAGGGCTATTCTATTCTACTATCTTTAATCGTAAATAATGAAACGAAGCAGGAAATTTGGTTATTAGCTTTAGATGCTTTATTACAATGTGTATCTAAAAATATATATAAAATATATAAAATAAATATAATTATATAAACGGCAGTAAAGTATAAAGTTTAACCTAAACATCAGGTAAAAAAATATTCATTTTTCTCTTTTTGTTAGAAAGTTAAAACAGGCATTAGAATCGAAGATCGTTATTTTTGTTCTTTTTTTACATTTAAAGTAGGTAAAGTAAGCATTTAAAAATTTAGAAAAACAAAATTTATTTATAATTAAAAATATTATTCACAACGTAAAAAATTAATTTAGGAAAGTATACGAAAAACAGCAAAACAATGCAAACCAGATATAGCACAACGTTTTTCCAAGTAAATAATCCGTATATTTTTGTACTTTTTACATATTTGTGCATTTGCTACTGATACAAAATTGTGAGAAAAATTTAGAATCATTATATGAGTTTAGATGAAAGTAGTTTAAGAGTATAAAAAAAAACATTAACATTAATAGTATTACGTAATGATGAAAAAAATAATATAGTAGGCATCGATAAAGTGATTTCTATTAATTTTTTTAAAACATTTTTCATTTTACATTAAAATTTTAGATCCCAATAGTCTGACTACGGTAAAATTGATTCAGATACACATATTTGGAGCTGATAATTTTAATAGTTGAAAATTCAGATGGAAATAGATTAGATTTGAAATCAGAATATTTCACATAGTATCGTTGAAAATATAGAAGTAAAATGTGATCTCAAATTATAAGAAGATTTATCTAATATATTTAATATTTTCGAATGATAGGCTATATAGATTATTGGCATTGTGATATTATAGAAGTTTGAAAATGATTTAATAAACGAAATAAATGATGGAAAAAAAATTAAAGATAAATTTAGGGGGGATAATAACCATTCATTGAAATTTTATTTGAAATTGAATATTGATTGAATATTGCCAGCAGCATCACTATTTCATAATTATATATATTTGTATATATTTGTTTTTCCTGATACAGATCTTCATTTTTCATGTTCCGTGAGCAGATACATGCAATTGCGTGTAAATAAATATATTCATTCTGTCAAATCCGTATGTTGTATTTATTGGTTATACTGCCCAATCAATAGTAAAATATAATTAATGTTAAATAAATTCTGAAAAAAAATAGAAGAAGAAAGAATAAAAAATAAAAATTAAATAAATCTGAAAAATCTCAAAAGAAAAATTAATTCAGAATGAAATGATTATTTAAATTAGTATACAATTATTTTTATAATGATCGAGTTTAATCTAAATCTTATAAAATCTTACATAAATAATACATAAATAATACAAAAAAAATCTTAAATCTACGATTCGCGTTAAAAATTACGAATCACATTTTTTTCGCACGAAAAAGGTTAAATGAGATTAAAATTATATTTGAATATTGAGGAATAATGAGAGAATGAATAAAAAAACCAAATTCGAGTCACTGCTATCTTCATCACGGCTTATATTAATCGATTTATTTGATTCATCAAATGGATGATATTCACGTTGACCAGCAGAAAGTTACGACAGCGGTCTTGCAGTCGAATGCACGAATGTCCACAGGAAGAAGTCAGAAATCGTTCCAGGACCATCGGAGTCGGATTACCAAGACGTCGTCCCAACAACACGCAGGAAGGAACTGGAAGTCATCCTAGAACCACCGAGGCCGATTTATAGAAGACCGCATTCGACGTACAAAATCTATCTCAGTTCAATTGGTATCCAAAGGTACTAATCGATCAGAGCGCGGATCTTCGACTGGTCGTCCGAAATAGAGCACCAGCCCGATGAATTCTTGCAATTGTTACGTGGACTGATGGACAATGACTCGAATTAGATTTGGAGAATAATAAAGGAAAGTAAAAATATCTAGCTATATAAATTCGATAAATTAAGGAATATAAAAAGTATATTTCTTATATATATATATATATATATCACATGAAGTTAGAGAATGTGTTTTTGTACGAAATGCACCTGCAATAATCTATATATTTTTTAATCATAAATTAACTTAAAACTAAGATGCGCGCATCCCACGATGATCCAGCGACGATTCCACGATGCCCACGATGAGTGAGTTTAATAAAGTGGTACCTGCAATCCAGTTTAGACGACCAAATTATCCAAAGGAATATTGGTACAATTTTCTAAACTGAAGTGTAAGTGCTGCGTAATTCTTAGCTTGATATCGATTTTTAAAAAATTTATCTTTGGAAAATTTCCTTCGAAAATTTTTCAAAGAGTAATCTATGAAAATCGATATCAATTATCAGATCTCACCACGAGGAGGTGACGCATTGTGATCCATCTAACGCTAAAAAATTAAATGCAACGATAATTAAATAAATTATATAAAACACATATAATAAGTACGAAACTAAAATTAAAATTAATAATTAATATAAATGAAAAAGAAGAATGTAAAATATAAATAATTGTTAATTAAATTAAATTATAAGTAATAATTAATGTTAAATAAATTATGAAAAAAACAGAAGAAGGAAAAATAAGAAATAAAAATTAAATAAATCTAAAAAATTAAGAAAAGGAAACTTAATTCGAAATAAAATGGTTATTTAAATTAGTGTATTACAGTAGCAATTTGTCGCTGAAAATTAATCCCACGTCATGACAACAACGAGGCTTAATTTATATAATATGTATTTCTATATTAATTTATAGTTTAATAGTAATGTAAATTCTAAATTTATAACGCGTAACAGAAATATTTTCATTTAACTTAAAGCGAGAAAAAGAATATATATAATTAATTTATATCAAAAGTTGTTTACCAGGAAAAAGCTCAAAATATCGTATAAATTTTACATGAAGTTCGGTCTAATAATTCAGAAAAATGATTAATCATGCAAAGTTTAAATTGGAGTGCATATATGCGGTGTTCTTGGCTTGTCATCGGTTTTCATTATAATGATGGAATGATGAAATATTTTTAAATTTAAAATATATCAGGAACTTTTCAATAAAATATTTTCTTTTTACAAAGGACAAAATTTTGAAAAAAAGAATTGGAAACCGATGCTAATTACCATGTCTCACCATCGAGGAAGTAACAATATCGAGACCAATATTAATTAAATTAAAAAAAAAAATAAATCAAGAAATAAGTGTAAGAGTAGATAAAAGAATAAATAAATAAGTGAAACTTATTAAAAATTAAAGAATAAATCAAGAAATAAATTTAGAAATGAATAGATGGAAGAATAAATGAATAAATAAACAAAATTTAAAATTAAAATAATGAAATATAAATTAAAAAAAAAAAGAAGTAAATGTCGAAATAAATAGAAATAAAAGAATAAGCAAATAAATAAATGAATAAAATTTATAACTTGAGAAATATATAAAATAAAATATAAAATAAATATTTAAATAAATAAATGTAAATGTAAATGTATTGTAAATGATTAAATAAAAGAAGAGATAAGTAAATATTAATTA
The DNA here is from genome assembly GCF_048593485.1 of Apis florea. Taxonomy (NCBI): domain Eukaryota; kingdom Metazoa; phylum Arthropoda; class Insecta; order Hymenoptera; family Apidae; genus Apis; species Apis florea. The sequence goes on along the minus strand of NW_028256828.1, from coordinate 8,613 downwards.
AAAAATAAAACAATATACGACAGTAATGTTAAATAAATTTTATTCATTCACAATAAATGATCAAAAGTGTTCTCGATATTATAAAAATTTAGTTAAAATATCAGCGATCTTCTCGACACGTGAGTTCGTTAAGAAATGACCGCTCTATTGCATCATATGTATAGGAGACCGCTGCCATTATCACGAAGATGGACGAAAATGTATGTTTTCTACCGATTGCGCCAAATTTGATTTATCGAATACAATGACCAATAATTCAGCAATTTTTAACATTTATTATTAATTTATTACGATAAAAGATAGACATATCTTTACTATTTTTATTGTTTCATCACGTCCTTAACAACATATTTGGATGGTAAACGTAATAATTGATTACAATAGTATCTTTACAAATTGAAACTAAATTTACATTTCTTTGATATTTGTTTTCGATTCAACTATAATTATTCAATTTTTTATGAAATGTATTAGTATATTATTATTTTAAATGCCATTTTACATGAAAAACCATTACAGATAATTCATATGCTACGGATTATTTTATAAATTAAAATTATATTAAATTAAACGATAACGATTGAAATCTTGACCGAAAAGTTCATAATATGTGCAATACGAGTAATACTAGTAAACTCAAAGATAAAACGGTGGCTCGAAGGCACAAAAGCATAAAAAAACTCGGAAGATTAATTAATTTTGTTGTCACAATATTTAATAGAGTCCATTGTTACTTACCGAAAAAAGATAGATAGAATTAAGTAATTATCACGTAATTGAGAGATCACACGCACTGGCAATAAATCATCTTGTCGCGATGGATTTTCGACAAAAAAGGAATGATTTTATGCGCTATATGTATATATATACACACATATATACATATAAATGTTTTCTTACTTAGAACTTTCCGATTAGCTGAAACGATGCAAATTTATATACATTATCGCGCGAGAATTGAAACATTATATAACATGATATAATATTATAGTTTCTTGTACATTGAAATCCTATAAATGTTCGTTTATGAAAAAACATAATAAGAATTAAGCATAAAAATGAATTACCAATAAAAATTAATTGAATTTGGCAGAATTAAAGACACAATAAAATAATTTAAGATAAAAGTTAAATAAATATGTAAAAAGTAAATATTATAGAAGGAAGAAAGAAAATACGAAAGCTCATTAAATTAAGGAAAAGTAGAATGTAGAAGAATGGATTAAAGCGTAGCTTGACATCTTTTCCAAAGAAAAAAAAAAAAAGAAAAATGAAAATTATTGAATCATACTAATAAATTATTTTTCATGTATTATTCTTTTTAAGGGAAAATTTTGAATAGAAAAATTTTGGAAAATGATGATCTTACAACAAGGTGGTGATTACCCATTGTGACCCATCTAATGCTGAAAAATTAAATGCAATAAAAATTAAATAGAGAAATAAAGTAGGAAACATTAAAATTAATAATTAACATAAATGAATTAGACAAAGTATAAATGATATATAGAATTTAAACTTTCACTAAAATTTTATTTGTGATTGAATGTCGCCAGCAGCGACTATTACTTACTATTATTACTTACTACTTCATTCAATTGGTATATATTTGTTTTTCTTCGATACAGATTCTTCATTCCTCATATTCCGTGAGCAGATGCGCGCAATTGCGTGTAAATAAATATATTCATTCCTCCAAATCCGTATGTTTATTTTATTTTTATTTATTGGTTATACTGCTCGGTCAACAGTAAAATATAATTAATGTTAAATAAATTCATACAGTTCGACCAATATTGTGGCTGCAATGTTAGTGTCTCCCTTAATGATAAAATTCCATCTCAATTCAATTTTGATTATAATTATTAATCATAATTAATTTTTTTTTAAATATCATTGAATGTCCTATGATGTCCTTAATCTTCGGAACCATCATAGTTGACAGAAATCTTCAATTTATTAATATATATAAAAAGTCTTTTACTCGGTATATTCTTCTGTATACTCTTTAGATTCATCTTTGATCTCATTTTTGGCACCAGAGATGCCTTGGGTTTACAATGATTGGCCAACCGATGAGATGAAAGACAAGTACGTTTTCACATATCAAATAATGTTATTAAATTCTGTATGTAAAACTAAAGAGATAAATAAAAAAAAATAATAAAAATTCACGAATTATATTTTCTTGTAGAGGAAATTATAGATTCCTTTGGATGGGCGTGTTATGAGCTTTACCATCAGGCACAGCTGTGGCATTGTTGCAAGGAAGCAATGGTCCCTTAATTGGAATTAAAAAAAGCTATATCAGCTTTTTTATTATTACCGGTAGTAAATTATGTAAGTACAAAGTAATAACCATAAATATAACAGAGGAATAAAAATAAAAAAATAAAATAAAATAAAAATACTTCTTATCAATCGAGTCAAAAATTTATGAGTTTTTCGTTGCTTTATTATTCACATGTCCGATCGTAAATCGAAATATACATATATATTCGCACGAGAGACATCGCAATTGTACAGCTATCGTCACAGACAGACAGAATAATTCGCGAGAGAAGATAGATATGGTATCGGCAATCGAGCAAGGCGTTCTCATTCCATCAGGGATTGATTAATGGATGGCGGTTAATCTCACTGTAACAATCGATGAAATTTATTTCCATAGGGTTTATTCTGGGCGCTTGGATGTATATGATTAATTTATTGACCGATTAAAATGTCGCACATGAAGGAGAGTCCTATACTAATTACAACATCTCATATATCTACGTGCACACTACCGGTCGAATTTTTCTGCAATGGCATAATCAGCGCCTAATCTTTGTTAACGTAATATACAATTTTATCACCGCGATCATCGTGCTTAAGGTGAGCAACAAATCATCTGTTTATAGAATGCAGATTTCTTGACAATTTCAGATCGTGTCGCGTGATTATTTAAGTAAATATAATTAATAGGGATAGAAGATAATGTAAGAAGATTTAATAACTGTAATGGATATGTAAGTTATTTATTACGTAGTTTCATTTCTTTAATGTTTTAAACGATCAATATAAATAAAGGAATATTAATCTTAAAATAGTTAAATTAGGAGGAGTTTTTTAATAAAAATAATTTATTAGTTAATATAAATCTATTGGGATAAAATATTAAATATAATTGATTTGGAAAGATTTATTTAAAATAGAATAAATGATTCGAAATATAAGTATTATTATTTCCTTTGAGATTAAATGCGTGGTTTTTGTTTAGATTAGAGAAGTAGCTGCTCCGTATACATCAACACCGGAACTATGTCGTTTTTGGGAACATGATATTCACTTGGTTTGTGATAAAAATATTTCACGAGATAATAGTTTTTTATATTCCACGTAATTAAAATTTTTCGCATCGTAAAAACTATATTTTCTAACTTCTATATATTTCTAGTATAAGTAAAAGAAAATAAAGATATCTTAAAAAAATAGATTCAATTCAAAATTTCCATATATAAAAATTTTAAAATCGTACAATATTTATAATTTCAATTTAATGAAAAAATAAATAAAATCTTTGTCAGTTTTTTGCGGTGGATTAAGTAAAACAAAACAACGCGTGCTAGAGCAAACGTTAAACGAAGCGGTGCGTGAAGCTATAAATGATGAAACATTTCGCAAAATCCAAAGATTAAGTTATGGTCAACATGGTCCAGATGAGGTAACGTAAAATTTCTAATTAATGTAATTATAAAATATAAGATTGTTTTTCATATAGTTTACACAAAAATTTCACACCAATAATGGTACAATTAACGTTACAAATATTGAACAAAAAGAACAAACTATGTATAATGGTTTCAATTTATCGGAAGGTTCTGGCAGTACGAACGAAGATTTGGCTGCTCTCAATAGATTAATCATATATCTTTTGGGACAGTCGAGTAATCCCAGTTCTGGTCATTTGGATTCTTGGCGCCGTTCCTGTAGAGCAAGTGCTCGAGGTTACAGACAATTACACAATATAAGCGCACAAGGAAGTACTATTGGCTTTAATATCGATACATCACTTTAATCATATAGTAAAATGGATTAAAATGAATATTAGGTAATAAACAATCGATATTGAATACCGCATCTCTCAATAACACATAAATTTTATTAAAGGTAATATAAGATTACTGTATTTTGTATAATAACAGATTAATAGCTTTGAGGAAACTGAAAAGTGAGATCAATTGTACTAATGATCGATCGAAAATGGCTCGGTTCCAAAGTATCGGTCGCCAAAATTATCCATATCGGGCAATACATAAAACTTCTCATTTATCACAAGATCTAAGGCAGATGTTACGATCTTTAAAATGCATAAGCAATCAAATGCACATGCACGCCAGATTCTACCATAAGTAAAGATACAAATAATACGTTTCATTTTGCAACGTCATGATCCAATAGGATTCAAATTGCCATAATAGCAGCAGCACCTGTTGCTACTGTTGTATCCATCAGTATCACTTTATAATCTTTAATATCTTTCGGCAACCGTAAATAATAAAACTGAAAAAATATTGCGATAATTTTTATATTAATATTTTAATAGAAATGAAGAATTTTATAAAGGTACACTTACTTCTGGCTCTCCAGTCTATTGATTCGTTTGGATAAGTATTTTTCCTATTCTAATATCTTTGCATATATCTCTGACAGCTTGTTCCATCGTTTCACTCGCACATAAAATGGAAACACCGCATATTTTATCCGTAGCAGCACGTTTTCCATTATATAATACTCCTTGTGATGTTTCTACTGTTACATCCTATAATTATATAATTATATAAATATATAATTATATAAATATATAATTTAAATAATAAAATCTCATTTCATTCATATTTCACTGATATATTAGCATTTACTTCGAAAGGTAAAAGAGATAGTGCGTATTCAATAATTAAACGTATCAGACGCTTAGAATAAAATAAAAATTCATCTCTGTATGTTTCCTTGTTTTTTATAAATGTGTAAGCTCTTTATCTGAAGTGTATCTGGAAGAAGGTAGAGAGAAGATGGGAATAGTTGACCGATATAAGAATGAGCTAATTTTTCTCTGAATTTGAAACCTCTCTAGAATAGAAAATGATAATAAGTAAATATTGAATAAAAGATACCAACATCTAAGAAACCGTTAATTTTACCAATTGAAGTTGTGTATGTACATGTTGTACATTGAGTTTTATCGCGACTTCGTTATCTCCGCTACGAGACACAATAATATCCGCGTGTACCATTAATGGAGCTATATAATAATAAAAAGCGGGTTATACCATAGTACTATACTGCTTTAATACACCTTCCCCTTTGTGATATATCTCTACGTAATTTCTGAGAAAACCTTATATAAGCATTAGTATCAACAAACATCTTCATGTCGTACATCTTGATCAATCGAAGGAAGTAGATCAATGGTAATTTGGTTTTTACTTTCGTACCTTACGTATTCAAAGCCACTCATTCTGCTTTCCTGAAAGTAGGTCAGCTTATCTTCAACACGTCGACATTGTAGAATGTGAATATTCCCTCAAATATAGACACCATACATTATTTTCTTTGAAACATAAAATAATATAATATATAAATTTTTACCAATATCAACATACAGTTCTACTCTCTACAATGCGTTAAAATTATAAATAGAAACTTCCACTATTCTACTCTCTTTCAAACGCTGTAATGTTTTAAGTAACTCAAAATCAAAAGCGTCAGGATGATCAAAATTATATTCATTGTGTGCAGCCATTTCATGCTGTTTTTCATTTAATATCTATAACAAAAAAAAATAAATATGTTATTGTTTATTTGGATTTAGTTTTAAAGAATAGTATTTATAACAAATTTTTCATATTTTATAAAATGAGTCCATACTAAGAAGTGTTATCCAAGGTACATCTAGAGATTCTATAATTTTTGTTGCAACTGTCTTTCCAGATGCACTACTTCCACAAATACCTAAAAATCATAATATCATCAGTTAACAACATCATATGTATAATTTTTTTTTAAAATAATATATATATTTTTATTGTTACCAACCAATTACAAAAGGTTGTTGATCAGCTGAATTATACCATTGTGGCCTATCAGCTGTATATATTGTTCTTAGTTTACTTCTAAGAATAGATTCTGCAGAAGTTTTTTTGATACTAGTAGTACATTGTCTTCTCGATCTAGGTGGTCTCTGTGAACCTAACAAATAAACAAAAAAAAAAAAAATAACTCTTTTAATTTATTTTTAAAATTATACAAGATTGTGTTAAATTAAAAATTGATTAAATTAAAAAGATATATAAATAATCAAAACAAAACTTAATCAAAATCAAGAATAAAAATTATTTTAATCTATAGGTGGTATGGTAAAAGATAAAGATACTTTTGGAAATTTTAACTGATTTCTTCAAATTATAAAAAGTAAACCAAGTACATCCTGTTTACCAAACACAGGTACTCCAAATCAATGAGTCTGTAAATAATTAGTATATCATTTATTTAACCACCAAAATAAGTAAGAAACTCATATAAAAAAATTTATTTTACAAGAAGTGAATTTAAATAAAAAAATTTTACCTGTAGAAGGTGGTCTCGGAGACTGCGGTGTAGAAGTTGATATCAGAACGTCTATAATGTTCAGCAACTTCGCATAATTCATCTACAAAAAAAATTTCTTATTCACCCAAACTTCATCATCACTAAATTACATAAAATTCAATGAATATACATTGTAATTGATGATGTAGTGAAATGAAATACCATTATCTTTCTGAACTTGCCGAATTTCGCGGATCAAAATACTGCATTTTAGCTACCATGTTCTCAATTACATGTAATACAAATTAGAGTGCATTCACGGCATATGGTAAATGACGTTGCAAAACTATAATTCACAAAACTGTATTCTGTTAAGTATCCAGGATTGCCGCATAATTCCTACATTGAGAGTAGTGGGAAAATTAATTAATTATTCTTAATGTAAGAATTCATGTGATGGATGACATATGTAGATATATGTAGAGTATTTTTTATCATCACTTATATATAGTAATAAGTCTATAGTGCAACTTATTTATGGAAAATCAGAAAAATAAAAAATATTAAATAATAAATCTACACTGTATTTTATCTATGGTTAATCTATATCTGTATAAATAAAAATAAAAAGAACTATCTTATAAGATTATATATTTTAAATTTAATTTGTGTAATTGTACAAGAAATCAGAAAATTTCCAAGAATTTTACATAATTTCAAAATTTCGGATGAAAAATCCAAATCATTGATAACATGTCTGAAAGAACATTAATGAAGCATTACATAGATGTAACATTCGATGTATTTTTTGTTTCATGCCATAGATGAAATATGGAATAAATTTAATATTTAATATATTTATTTATCCCATGTATTCGAAACTAGATCATTTTAGTATCATTTTCAATGTTACTGATATGATTCAAAATAAAATTATATTGTTAATAATAATTAAAATTAAATTTCAATACAAAATTATAAATAAAAAATAAAATAAATATTTTATTATAATATCTTGAAAACATATATAAAATACGGTATATGTGATTATATTTATATAAATTATAAAACAGATAAGTTAATTAATTATAGAATAGATAATTGAAATGGTTCCTATTAACTATATTCAACTATTAAATATTAAATATATTTTTTAATTACAAATTATTTTTATTAAGCGAATATTAGATATAAACTTTTATTCCGTAATTATTTTAACAAAATATGTTTTAAAATTAAAAAAAATTAAAAAAAAATATTATTATGCATTTTATATAAATTAATTCTCATTTTCTTTCAAATTTTATTTCAAATTTATTTTACAATCGATTACGATTCGATAGTAATTCATAATTAATAAATTATGATAAAAATTAATTATAGATTATAAATTCTATAAAATCCAAAAATAAAATTATAATTTTTTTCATTTAATATTTTTTAAAATAATATTTATATATGATTTTTTAAGTATTTAAAAATCATTTATATATAAAATAATTATAAAAAAAAAATAAATGGTAAAATATTATATTACATTTTATATATATATTTGTATTATATATTTTTCAGATTTAATCAATTTTTATTTTAAATGTAATATTTCTTATATTTCAATCATTTTTTGGATCACTTTTATATTAAATTGTTTTAATAGTAATAATAATTTCTTCTTATTATATTTTTAATCTAATAAATTTAAATATTTTTAATTATATTTTAATTTTTGCGCAGTTGAAGTGAATTGTATCGCTTTAACCAATCAGAAAGCCATTTTAAAGCCATTTTAAAGTGACAAAACTAAACAGAGTGTATCATTATGCGCATGTCATTAATCTACAATTGAAAATCGTGATGACAAGTTCATTGGCAAAAATACGTAATTAAGTAAAATTTTTATTGATAAAATATTATATTATGGTTATCAAATTTCATTATAAATTATTAACAAATTACAAATTATTATAAATTATCATAATTTAATTAATATATGTTTGCGTAACCATTGTTATACTAGATTTGAGTTTTTTTTTGATATTATCATTT